>NC_092874.1:75788357-76089380 GCF_028372415.1 Notamacropus eugenii
TTACTGACCTGTTGGCCTGCCTACCAACATGACCCTCTCCTATTGCCATTGAATGAGTGCTTGTTGACATTATTTTTTGACTTGACTAAGCCTTGGTCCACAACTAACCAGGACATAGCAGAGTCTCACCAATCCTGGATAACTCTGTGATGACATGGTCAAACTTGACTGCTACAGCAACCTTCTCCTATTCCTCTTCATCTGTCCCTAGCTTGTTTTATGCTGAAACCAGGGGGGATATCAACGTTTTCTCTAAGTATCTCCTAGTAGATAACTGAGCCAAAGGAAGATAGAGTCAGTAAGTAGAGGTAGCTTGTGTGGATGATGACAAAGATTGTGTATTGGTAAGATAATGGCTAGGGGATTGAAAATGGAATTGAGGAATTCTTTACTGACATATAATGATACCTGGGCATTTGAATAGATTTCATATTTTTAAAAAATGCTTTTGCATCAATTATCTCAATTGACTCAATACCACACTGTGAAGTAGGTAGGGTAAGCAATACTTCTGTTTTACAGAACAGGAAGATTTATCAAAGTTGAGTGACTTATTCAAGGTCACTCAACTCCATTAAAATGACTATTTGCTTTCACAATAAAAATTAGCGAGTGTGGACAGACAGAGGATGTGGATAATGAAGATCTGGCATTGGAGTCAGAAAGACCTAGGTTTCAAGTCTTGTCTCTAACAAATATTTGCTGTGTTTGACATCATTTTAGTACCCTAGGCTACTCTCTAAGGCTAATTGCAAGGGAAAAACTGATCTGCTTATATAGAGGGGTTTCCTCACCAGGGGTAAAATAAAAACAATCAAGTTTCTTTTTAAATTATTTTCTTGATTCTAAAGTGTCCTTGGCAAGCATAATTTCCCCAAACTTGTTGCATTGGAAGGCAAATAGGTTGTACTTTGCTTTATTCTCAGATCACAATTGCTATTACAGGATTTGTATTTGTTGATCATTTTTCTAAATGTTAATTCTCTTTTTTTAGGTGCCTAACTAGAGTCTGGCAAAACATATCATTTTCAAGGAAGGAGTAGTGGGGCTTGTAGAATAGGGGGAAGTGTTTCTTGGGCAAAGATAAAAAAGAGCTTTGGTGAAACCCTTCTGGGAAATCTTGCTGAGAAATGGCTACTGATTTCCCCTTTCTGTCTCCTCCCCACAAATAGGTTTATCATTGTTATTGTTCAGTCATGTTTGACTCTTCATGACCTCTTTCTGGATTTTCTTGGCAATGATACTAAAGTGGTTTGCCATGTCCTTTTCCAGTTCGTTTTACAGATGAGGAACTGGGGCAAACAGGGTTAAATGACTTGCGCAGGGTCACACAGCTAGTAAATGCCTGAGGCTGGACTGGAACTCGGGAAGATGAGCCTTCCTGATTCTGAGCTCAGTGCTCTATCCACTGTGCCATCTTGAAAATGAGACACACTCAGAAATAAGATTTTATGAAAGTTCAGTCAGTAAAAATGCAGCAAATACAGAAAAATAAAACTTCCTGATTTTAAAATTCCAGAATACTTAAGGGGTGGACTGGTAGAAATTGCAGAAAAGCAGATTTATTGTAGAATTGTTTTTCAATCATGTCTGAGTCTTCATGATCCCATTTGGGGTTTGCTTGGCAAAAATACTGGAGTGGTTTGCCATTTCCTTCTCTAGCTTGTTTTATAGATGAGAAACTGAGGCAAATAGAGTTAAGTGACTTGGAGAAAGAGGTTGGCAAAGGGGGAGGTTTATGTTGGTAGGAAGGCCAGTAGGTCAGTAAGTTATGAGAATGAGTGACAGGAGGCCAGATTTGAAGTCAGGAAGATAAGTCTTCCTGACTCCAGGCCCAGCACTCTACCTGTTGTACCACCTAGCTGCCCCCCACAAATAAGTAGAAATGAGAAGAAAAAAACATCAGGACATTGGAAGGGCACAATTTTTATTATGGGTTTTGCATCTCCAGGTATGTAGGATAGTTTCTTATAAATAATGGTATAAGGGGAATGAGGGGAATTTGGGATACAAATATGATATGAGTAGGATCTTGCAGTCCCATTCAGATACCCATTTATAGGCATTTGGTAAATAGATACTCCATGAGCAATACTGTACTAGGCCTCGGAAGGACGTATCAAAAGGAGAGTATTCCTCCAAGTTTATCATCTAGTTGGGGAAAGAAAGAGAAACATATTCCTGAAATAAGGAAGAGCAATCATGAATTATAAGGTAAGACCAAGTAATATAGTAATGACATATATTCTTACATGTTATAGAAATTTAAAATAAAGATGATGACCATTGTAGTTTGTGACCATGGAATGCTTCATAGAGGAAATGAGTATGAAAACCACAAAAGAAAGAATCATGAGTCCTCTTAATTAGAGCTTGGGGCAGCTGGGTGGTGAAGTGGATAGTGTTGGACTTGGAGTCAGGAGGACCTGAGTTCAAATTTGGCCTCAGACCAAATGTCCCTGGACAAGTTACTTAACCCTGTTTGCCTCAGTTTCCTCATCTGTAAAATGAACTAGAGAAGGAAATGGTGAACCACTCTAGTGTCTGCCAAATAAACCTCAAATGGGGTCATGAATAATCAGATATGGCTAAAATGTTATAGCAACTACAACAGTCAGAGTATGAATGTGGAAATATTTACAAGAAGGGAATAACCAAGAAAGTAACTCCTTTTTGGAAAGAAAAGCCTAAGTGTCTCCTGATTCTTTCAGTTACTGATCTCTACTATTCTGGGAGTGAGGTAATTGATATTTTTGGACCTCTAATAAAATTGCATTGCACATATTCCGAAGGCACCTGACTCTCCCAACTGAGACACGGGAGCAAGGCCAAGAGGTTGGAATGCCCTGGAGAGGGTAAGAATAACTCACAATGGCTTAGATAACTGCTGTCATCTTTTTGTCTCTTTGCAGCTGTCAGGAAATGGGCAGCCTTGGAAGCAACCAGCTTCCCAAAGTTTCAACCTGAGGAAGAAGAAATTGGGCTCCTGTCAATGGACTCGTCACCGGTTCTCTTTGTTTCCCCACACATTTCCAAGCTCCATTGTTGGGCCTCTTTCTAGCTAAAAAGCAAACATATTCTGTGGAATTTTTACTGTATTCTTTTGGTCTGAAAAGTACCACATTCCAAGATCTCCTGCAAGTTGGAGTTTGGGGAATTACTGAAATATGGAACGTTGGGACTTGTTGGGTTTTCTCATCATCACCTTAAATTGCAATGTGACAATTGTGGGTGAGTATTTTCTTTTTAATTCTTTCTCCTTTTCCCCTTTACTAAAAATGACAGAATTCATTGTCTCTCCTGGAACCTGACTTAGTTTCCAATTCTGAGTTTTGCTGGTTGAGCTTTAAAGAACGAGCTTCAATGTTTTTGTCAATAAAGGACCTAGAAATATGTTTCCCCTTCCCTAGGTTCTGGGTTTGCTTCCTTTTTTTCTATTACATTTTGTTCTCATTCCACTGTGATTACTTATGAAGGTCTTCAGTGAAATGCTGTTTGAAATCTTGCCGACTCTCCATTCATTGACACAAGTGCTGTGTTTGAAGACTGGAGCAGGTGGGAAGGGGTATTTTTATACCATACTCAAATTTTCCCATACTCAAATTACCAGGAATGGAGACAATTTTGTGAAAATAAATCATCGTTATCCTTGAAATATATTTTTCTTCCACCATATTTCCCATTTGTTTTTAGGTGTCTTAAATATTTAGCTGATACTCTGCTTTCTTATTCCTTGCAACAAGATGAAGTTGTGTTTTAAAAAACTATACTCTCCTGTGTTTATTTCAACCTTTACCTTTCGTTGCTTCAATAGGCAATAGACTTCACACCCTTTCCTGTCTGTCCTCCCTCTTTCCATTACATGTGATAGTCATAGGATCATTGATCTATAACTGGGAGATTATAATTTGGTCCTTAGAAGTCATCTATTCTGACTCCCTCATTTACATATTGGAAAACTGAGGTTTGGCAGCTAGGTGGTACAGTGGGCAGAGTGTCAGGCCTGAAGTCAGCAATACCTGGATTCCAATCCAGCCTGAGACATTTACTAGCACTGTGACCCTGGGCAAGGCCCTTTTTGCCTCAGTTTCCTCATCTGTAAAATTAGCTGGAGAAGGAAACAACAAACCACTCCAATATCTTTGCCAAGAAAACCCCAAATGGGGTCAGGAAGAGTTGGACAGGGCTTACAGACATGGAGTGACTTGTCCAAGTTCACACAGGTAATAAATGCCAGAGATGGGATTTGAACTTGAGACCTTTGACTCCCAGTGTAATATTCTTTCCTGAGAAAACCTAAAGCATTTTATAAATTCCCTTGGCCACATCCAGTTGATGCAAAATGGTTCTTTGAAGTTAGTCTCCTGGGTAGATTTTGAAAGTTTTTTGATTTTTATTCACTGATGATGGCAACTTTCACAGACTTGGATCTCCCTGCTAGTTTGAATCACTAAGCAGTCAGGATTATCAGATACATTTGAACAAATTCAGTGTGGTTATTTTCAGTCATAAACAGCAATGTTAGATGCTAATTGTGTTCCCCAGCAAAAGTTCTGTGGATTGTTCCTTTGAACAGATATTAGCTACATCCATCTGTAATATAGACAATTACTATGTGGAGCAGAAATCCTTTAAAAAAATCATTTATTTCCTTAAGTAGGTTGTACATGTCCTCTGTAGTCTTGTTTACACCATTAGCTGGCTTAGGAAACACTTTTTTTCAGAGACAATATGAAGATAGATTTCAGCTCTCCCCAGAGACAACTGGACTTTTTAAAAGTTCAAATTAGTAGAGGCTGAATTAATGAATGAAATCTTAATATATGTTCTTTTTTTGGTCTAAGAATGCTGAAGCACTTTAAGAACAAAAACAATATTAGTTTACAAATGGGACAATGAAGTCACATGGAGCTTAAATGCCCTATTCAGAATACCATCCATAGATTTGGGATTTATAATTAAAAAAACAAACCAAAAAGTATATTTACTCTCTCTTTCTCTCTCTACACATGCACACACACACACACACACACACACACACACACACACACACACTCTGTCCCCATGTTCAAACAAAGTTTTTAGAATTTTCTTTAAACTTATTTGGCTGTAATATTTTCCACAACAATTTGCTTTTTTGTAGGGAAGATCTGGCTCATCTTCACTATAATGCTGAGGCTGGTGGTCATCATTTTGGCAGGCTACCCAATCTACCAAGATGAACAGGAGAGATTTGTCTGTAATACTTTGCAGCCAGGATGCTCCAATGTATGCTATGACATGTTTTCTCCTGTATCCCATTTCCGCTTTTGGCTGATCCAGAATGTGTCTGTTCTCCTACCATACATCATGTTTAGTGTGTTTGTCCTTCACCAAGGTGCCCTACATGCTGCACTGGGGGCCCGCCAACCAGATTGTTGTAGAAGAGAGCATAGCTCTGGCCAGAGAGCAGTGAAGGGGCTCTACCCAAGGGCTGGCTGTTCTCATCTAAATGTCCCGGACTTTTCCACTGCATACATAATACAGCTTCTTTTGCGGATCTTGACTGAAGCAGCTTTTGCTGGTTCCCAATACTATCTCTTTGGATTTTGGGTTCCAAAACGATTCTCCTGCTACCACTCCCCTTGTACAAGCATGGTGGATTGCTATATCTCCCGACCCACAGAGAAATCAATCATGATGCTTTTTATTTGGGGAGTCAATGCTCTATCCTTCCTCCTAAGTTTTGTTGACCTGACTTGTAGCATGCAGAGATGGCTAAGGAGGAAGCATCTGGCAAAACAGGTGATAAAAAATGCTTGTGTCAATGAGGAGCATGGCTCTCCAAACATCTCTCCTGGTGAAGCCATGAACTATTTGACCTCAGAGCTAGAACAGGAACCTTCACACCTGGTGAAGAGGTCTAGTCCGACTAGTGAGAATGGTGAGTGGCCTGAGTCTAGAGGGGAAGATGTATCCCTTCATCCTGTGGTGTGGCCCAAAGATGCAGCTTCCAGGTCAAACCTCAACAGTCCAAGCAATAAGTCCTGTTCATTGGGAAGAATGACTTTTCCAGATGAAGATGGCAGTGAGATGATGTCCAGTGGCAGTGAACTGCAAAGGATAACTCCTAAACAGTTTCAGGGCAGACCTGTCAAAGAGATGGCTCAGGCTCCCAGGTCAAAAGACAGTCCCCAACTTGGAGAACTTGCTTCGGCCCCACGAAGCAGACTTGGAGGGCATTATTCATCCAGTGAGCTGAAACCTTCTGCTTCTCAGGTGAGCTGTGGCAGCCCTAGCTACCTGAGGGCCAAAAAGTCTGAATGGGTATAAAAAGATGATACCCAGGTGGATATGAAGGTCTGAGAAAGAAGGCCTAGCTAAGGCCTCCAGTATCTGCAGCCATAGTCATGGCAGATGGAAACCACAAGAAAGATACAACCTCAGATTTGACACGTGCAAATATCCAGGCAGGAATGATGAGCAGAAAGCAAATCTGGCCAAGGAGAAAGACAGGCTATACAGGAAACTCAGACCAGTTCTCTTCAGAGATTTAATTTCGATAAAGTCAGCTGCTGGAAAATAAGATTTATTTTATGCTTTCTAAAGTTTGGAAACTGTCCCAAGGAATATCACTCTAAGTCCACAATATTACTTATTTTGATGGCACTTTTTGTTCCTATTTCACCATGAAAGCCTAACTCTAGGCAAAAATGATTCAGCTGAGGCACAAAATTGAATTGAAAAACTAATTTTAAGCTTATCTTTAGTAATACGCTTGAATAGTTTCTCTGAATACTTTAAAGGAATATCACATGGGACCACTTTGTTTTAAAAAGTACAACATGCACCTCAAGACTTTGTAAGTACAAAAGATGAAATGGTGAGACTGTATCAGTGCCTACAAAAGTATCACTGAATGTCTAGACCCCATTGGCAACATTTGAATGCTAACCAGGAAGTTTATAATGAAACAACTGGAAAGTTTTAGGTCGCTGCTAAACTTATTCTTGAGATGTAGAGTTAGTCTAGCTAATTATCTTCTAATATGTTTAGTATGGAGTGTTTTCCCTTGTACTAATAGAGCTCAACTGTGCCTTCATGGGTCATGGGGAAGCAGTTCATTGTTTTCTGGGAGAGAAAAGACTTAGGGCCTACTGAGAATCGGAATTACAGAACATGAGATTTGGTAGGAAACGTAGCTACCATCTCCTCTGACCTCATTTAAATAGTTTTAATAACTATGGATGTTGCTGTGTAGGGTACTTAACTCTTATGTGGTACTTCCTCCTGTCTGGAAGGGGAAGATCCTCCCTCTGGATCTTGCCCTTCCTACGGTGGAGTCTAGAGATCCAATCAGCTACACCTTATTATTACTACTCGGTGACTTTTAGTGCAGTAGAGTGGCCCTCAGATGCATTGGCTTCTTCCTCAACTGTTTCATGGAGTTCATTGCTGATGCAGTTATTAATACTATCATAATAGCTCAGAGTTCCTAGTTAGAAAAGTTCCTAACATTCAGACAGAGGTTTGGATTTCTTTCTTAATGTAAAGTTTTGTGTCTACCTAAATCTTGAGGAAATAATCAAGATACAGGAAATGATTATGACTCAGGGGTGGGAAACCTGTGGCCTGGATTGGATTCAGAGGACTGTACTTGAGGACCTAGAGGGCTACATATGGCCTCGAGGCCACAGGTTCCCCACCCCTGGTTTAGGTAGAAGAAGTGAGTAGAGTCTGTTACAGTGACTGTAACTAGGTAGGCATATAGGAAGGAGAAGTTCAGGAATGAACATCATTCTATTGTGGGGAGAAGATTGAATGAAGTGAGCTCCTCTGATAGTTGTAGTCTGAACCTTCTGTTCTGAAGTGCTTGCATGGCCTGGTAGCCCCCTCTGCCTCTCCTTTATTCTATAAGAGCTCAGCTCTTCTTTCAGATTCACTTTTTCAGTTTCTTCATTACTTGTTGACCCTACTTTCCAGTTTGGCTCATTAAATCCCTGCTAAGGGAAGCTGAACATGTTGCCTCCTCCCTGCTGCTCAATTCTTGCTGTCCTCTTGGTCTCTCAAAAGCTATGTATGTCCCCATTCACCTTCCAGCCCTAAATAGAACAGCCAGAGAATGAATGGTTTTCACTTTGAAATACAAACCCTAGGAAGCCAGTCACTTATCATTCCCTTGTTAAGCAGTAGTTAGGAAACTGAGGCACAGAAAGGTGTGTGACTTACCTAAGGTCACACAGCTAATGAAACACAGACCATGGATTCCCACTCGACTCTTCTATGGAATTCAAACCCAAGAACTCTTTCTGCCCAAACAGAAGACATTGATTGATGTGCTCATCTGGATACATAATAGTAGTATGTCTACAATGCCAGTCTCTTCCTCAACTTTCTCATCTATAAAATGAGGCTAATAACACTGGCTCTGATACTTTCTAGGCTATGTAACCATGAGCAAGTCACTTAAATTCCTAATATTGGTTTCTTCTTCTGTAAAATGTGGATAATAACTGTAGCACTTCCTACCTTGTGAAGAAATCCCTTTGTAAGCCTTCAAGAGCTATATAAACATGACCTCCTCCTCTTGTTGCTATCATCACTTCACCTCTGTTTGTCTCATTTTTCTTATCTGTAAATTGGGAACAATAAGAGCACCTACCTCTTAGGGTTGTTGTGAGTCTAGTGAGATAATGATTGTAAAGCACTAGTACAATGACTGTCATATAGTGTTATGTGGATGTCATCTTCATCATCATCATCATCATCATCATCGTCATCACCATCATCATCACTGTATCAATAGAAAGCCTATTAGCTTTTGGATTATCTAGACTTTAAAAATCAGCATTACTAGTTGAATTTTAATATTACAACACACTTAAATATATTATGTCTCAGCAAGACAGAATTGTTGGAAATAAACGTAGATGGAATTTTTTTAAAAGCATATCTTTCACTGTTAAGTGTGGCAAATGAGTAAATAATGCATTGGGGTACAGGATGGTGCAGAGATCACTTCTTTTTCTATGTTTCTATGTTGTTGTTCTATATTTGTTTTAGTTGTATCTGACTCTTCTTGACTCATCTGGGGTTTTCTTAGTAAAGATACTGGAGTGGTTTGACTCCAACTTATTTTACAGATGAGAAAACTGAGGCAAACGGGGTTAAGTGATTTGCCCAGCATCACACAACTATCTTTAAATGACTACATAGTCTTTACTCTGTGGAAGGGGATAGTCTTGCTATTTGAATACTGTAACATGATTTATTTATCTCAAAATTGTTAGTCTAGTCCCTAGGAGGGTTCTTCACAGAGTTCTAGGGTTAGAGTATAAGAAATGTTCTAGCACCAATGAAGCCTGTGATTGAAACTGACCAGCAAGACTTGGGAGCAGTACTCCCACCCTAAGACTCAATGCTGCAGGCCCTCGTGCATATGGACAAATGCTGGAAGGTAAGTGGTAAAACTGATACACTAATGCCTTGTTGGTGGACCTGTGAACTCACTCAATGATTTAAGACACTTACAATACAAATTATATGTAGTCCATATGTATATATGTATATTACATATAATAATGTATATTATATACGTGTGTGTGTAGGTAGATGGCATGTTTGATCATGAGCCCTTTGGGAATCATAGTTAGTCATTTTATAGACCAAAATTTTTAAGTCTTTCAAGATTGATAATCTTTACAATATTGCTGTTAGCGTGTATGGTGTTCTCTTTGTTCTGCCCACTTCACTGCATCAGTTTATGCAAGCCTTCCCAGGTTGTTCTGAAACCACACCCAATATCATTTCTCACAGCACAGTAGTATTCTGTCATAATCATATAACACAGTTTGTTCAATCATTCCTCAATTCATGGGTATCCCCTAAGTTTAAAATTCTTTGCCACCACAAAAGAGCTGCCATAACTATTTTTGTACATATGGATCTTTTGCCTCTTTCTTTGATCTCTTTGGGGGTATAGACCTAGTACAGGTATCACTGGGTCAAAGGTATGCACAGTGTAATAGCTTCCTGGACATAATCCCAAATTGCTTTCCAGAATTGTTGGATGAGTTCACAGATCCATCAATAGGGCATTAGTGTATCTATTTTCCCACTTACCTTGTAGCATTTGCCATTTACTTTTTTGGAGGGGGTCATCTTAACCAATTGGATGGGTATGAGGTAGTACTTCAGAGTTCTTTTAATTTGCATGAAGTGTCATAGTAGATAGAGCACCAGGCCTGGAATCAGGAAGAGCTGAGTTCAAATCCAGTCTCAGACACTTACTGGCTGTGTGACCCTGGGCAAAGCACTAAACCCTGTTTGCCTCAGTTCCTCATCTGTAAAATTGGCTGAAGAAGAAAATGGCAAACCACTCCAATATGTCTGCCAAGAAAACCCTAAATGAGGTCATGAAGAGTCAGAAAAACAAGCCAAAACACATAACACAATTATTAGAGATTTTCACTTTTTATATGACTATTGATAGCTTTGATGTCTTCCTCTGAAAATTGCTTAGTCATATTCTTTGACCCCTAATTATTTGAGGAATGTATTATTTTTTAATTACAAAATTATTTTGAAGTCCATAAGTCCCTCAGAGCAACTTGGGCATAGAAGATTCAAATTGAGAACGCCCCTAAATGAACACAATGGCTCTGGAAGGTAAATCAGATTAACAAGAATTTCTTGTGTGCTTATGACATGCCAGGGCACTCTCCAATTTTGTGGATGACTGTTAGTGAGTAATTGGATACATAATGAATGATGTGTTTGTGTGTGCGTGTGTGTGTGTGTGTGTGTGTGTGTGTGTGTGTGTGTGTGGTGTCACTGAGATATCATTTATTCCTCCTCCCCACCATAATCTTGATTATAGTGTCAAGATTATGACATATTCTTCTTTGGGTATCAAACCTATTTTTGAGAACTTCAAGGGAAAGAAACTCTTCAATCTTCTTCAAAGTCCTATCCTAAACCAAAACTCTCAATCTGTAAAATCATGCATTTCTTCCTATTTGCTCTTTTCTCCTTACCTTTCCACAGTCTGTACCACATACCTGAAATATATTCCTTCTTCACTTCCACCTCTTGGAATTGCTAGTGTTCTAGGCATAGTCCTTCTACATGTATGTTCCACCCAAGCTCATGGTACCTACCTTCCCATCAAAATAATCTTGCATCTGTTTTTTTGTATACACCAACATATATGGATGTTGCTTCCCTCAGTTAGACTGTAAGCTTCTCGAGGGTAGAGACTATTTCCTGTTTTGTCTTTGTATCCCTAATTCCTAGAGCAGTACCTGGTACAAAATAAGTGCTTAATAAATACTCATTGATTAATTTGCTTTGAAAACAAGTTTCATTTTTGCTGGCTTAACTTGCACTCCATATTGGGTACACTCTCTAGGTGAAGTTAGAGCCATAATTGGAAACCTTCTGAGCAGGGTAAAGACATTTGGGGGAGATGCAGATCAATGTCAAGGGTAACCGAAGAAAGGACCCTTTCTCCTCTGGGGGCTGGAGGGGAAAGGTCAACCTAGGAGAGGACACCATAGTGATGGGAAACTGAGAGTGGTGGCTGTGCTGTATGATGACCCAAGTTACAGGATACATTATGCAGTGAGACTTTGGAAAAGGTGGCTGTATCATGTAGCGGCATGGGCTAGCAGAAGAATTGCAGATGTGGAGACAATGGGCGCTCCCTGGATGTTGGTGCTCTGGGGCAAAGTCACATTGGTTCCATGTTATTACAGCTTTGGGTAAAGGATATTTCATGCTCATAGAACTTTTAATAGGGAAGAGCTGCTAAGTCATCCAAAGGGTGTTTTTATCCTTACAACATAATTTTACTTTTGTCCATATACTGCTATGTAGTGTTCTATTGTTTCATATAAATATTTTTTATTGAACTAGATTTAGAGCTGCTTGGGAGCATAAATTACCACCTGGTTTTCCTTAGTATCTCCTATCTCCCCTTAAATAAGGCTGAGGACATAGCAGTATTTAAAAAATATTTGGTAACTCGTTGACTAATCTCATAGAAGAGAAGGCCAAGCATATTTATGTTTTCTCATTCAGATGAACTTAGATTTTATATCCTTTATAAGCCTTTCTGTTCAAGAGCCAAACCAAGAAGTCTAATCTAGAGCCAGAACTACAGCATTTTCTCCTTCTTACTCTACCCTGAAGGGAGAAGAGAATGAGGGGCTATTTAGTTCAGGAAAACTGAGGTCAATATCCAATCTCTCCTTCCTTCTGCCTCTTGGAACTCTTGTTTCTCTTCCAGGTCCAACTCAAATTCTGTCTCATATTCCCCAGTCACTGGTATTTATATTTTATATGGTGACTTAGTTGTGAACTTGCTGTATACCTGCTCCCAGAGAGCAGAGGTGGCCTCACTCTGAAATTTGTATCCTCAGGGTCTTGCCTAGTATCTGGCACCTAGTAGGAACTTAATACTTTCTGACTGATTTGATTATTTTTGAATCTATGTAAATTTTTTTTGATGATTTTTGAATTTTTTTTTTGATTCTATATAAATTTTGGAGCTTGTGAAACTTTTTCTCCTGAAGAAAAAAGTGATTTTCAATTCCATTCAACATGTATTTCTGAGGACCTACTATTGACACCAAGGAGAATGCAAAGGTGAACATGGTGTGATCATTGTCTTCAATGAACTTTCAGTTTAGTTAGCAATGGGCAATAATCCAGTAAGCCTAATACAGTGCAGATTGTTTAGTATTATTGTATCATATTAAAAGTGGATGAAGGCATGACATGCTATGAGAGTTGTTAGGGGTAAAGCATCCCTTCAGGGGAGGGGAGATCATGAAAGGGTTGATATTGGAGTCAAGCCTGGATATATAGGAAGGATTCCAATTGGTAGATATGTGGGGGTAGAGTATTCTAGGAATATGGACTAAGGGTGTGAATAAGGAGAGGGAAGGGGGAAAGAATAGGAAAAAGAACAGAAAAAAGAACAGAAAGTACTATTATATTTTCTCCATAACGCCCAAAAACCTCTTAATTCTGCAAACTCACTTCACCCTTGGACTTCACACACTGGAAATACTCTCTATCTCTCTGGTCCCTCCCTTTGATTGATTGGTTTCTCCCAGAAGCTCCATTTTAAAGAAGTCCAGATCAGCTATGTCTTCATTCATTTCCAGGCTGCACTCCATACTCCACTGGACCTTCTCTACCTTCTTCCCTGTTCTCCCCACCAGTTTTTCCTTGACAGATACTTTCATCTCTGTCACCACCCCCTTTTCAGCTACTTTTTATTTGTTTTCTTCCCCCTGTAGACTATAAACTCCTTGAGGACAGTGACTATCTTTCTTTCTGCTTGTATTGTATTCTCAGCCCTTAGCACAGTTTCTGGAGCATAGTAAGAATTTAATAAAAGCTCAATGGCTTGTTCTTGACATGTAGGTTGGTTGGGTTAGACCATAGGGTTTGTAAAGGAAAAATGTGAAAATAGGCTATAAAAGAAGGTTGGAACTAGATTGTGGGTGGTGTTTAGGGCAGAGATGATTTCATTTGTGGTTTTGTATCCCTAATCATTAACAGAAAAGAGATGCTTAATAAATGCTTGTGGAATAAATGAACAGTCAGACTTATGCATCAGCATAATCAATATGGCGGTGATATAGAGTAGAGAGAGTAGAGGCAGAAAGAATGGAGACCAAGAGAACAGTTAGAAGATTATTGTCAATAATGCAATCAATGGTTCCCTAAACTAGAGTGGTCATAGGGCATGACATGGGGGCAGTGGGGGAGAGGAACACTATGGCAACAAGACTTGGCATTTGTATGGATGTGAAGGTCAAAGGGATAAGAAAAAGAACTCCAGTTTTCTACCTGGTTTACTGGAAGAACAGTAACAGGCATAAGAAAGGAAAGCAGATTATAAGGCAAGAATTGTAAGTTCAGGTTAGAAGCTACTGAGTTTATGGAGTTATTCAATAGGTCAGCAGAAATATCAGTAGTTAGAAATGATTTCCAGAGAGAGGTAAGGGTTATATATCTGACTGCTGCATGCACAGCCCATATTTTATAATGTTTAGTAGATGAGAGAGGATGGAGGAAGGGGTATGGCTGAACTGATAGTTTAAAAAAATGTTGGTTTTGAAAAGGGTTTGTGGGTATTAAAGCAAGCAATAAGGGCACAGGTGGTGGACAGAGATCCTTGAAGTGTTAAAAGACCTGCGCAAGGCTAGAGGGATCCAAGACTGCTAGCTGGTCCTCTAATAGAGGTCCTTACCTTGGAGTTCAGAAACTTGTTTTTTTTCAAAAAATGTTTTTAAAACTGTCACCATAATTGGTTTCTCTTACAATCATATGCATTTATTTTGTCCTTAAAATTTTATTATTTAATTTTATTCATTCTTCTGAGATGGGTGGTTGATCCATAGGTTTCACCAGATAGCCAAAGTTTTGATATGAAACAGATAAGAACTGCTATCTGAAGAACTTATGGAGGGACATGGAGATAAAAGCATGGGTAGCTTGTACATATATGACATTGTGAGTCTGCTGTAATATCGAGTGCATGGAGATTCTATCACACATATGCACATCTTTATGAGTATCTATAATAGGATAAACAAAAATTTGTTAAACATCTATTAATTATACCACATGGTTCTAAGGAGACATACATAGCCAAAAATGGGCATTGCTTTTTTAGGTCTGGGAAAGATACTTAAATTAACTACTCAAATTTATAAAAGAAAAACAACAATCAACATCTCATCCTCCCATCTCTTGGCTTAAAAATATCCAATGGATAATAGCCAACTCTTGGCAATATATCTCTGGGATATGTTATTGGAAACTATTGCAGCTGCTGCCCTTTTTGTGCTGTGGTATTAATGCAGAGATTATCTTTGTATTCAAGATGAGTGAAGAGGAAATGAGCTGTGAAGTATATTTAATGCCAGGATTAACATGAAGCATAGACTATTTATTATCAGTAGAAGTCAGATTTTTGTGAGAATTCATGGGTGAAATACTAATGAATATTTTTCTTAAGGAGGAAAGTTTCCCAAACTGCTGTTTCCTTCCATTTGTCCCATCTTACCTCATGTTTCTTCTTCTTTTCCAATGGGTGAGGGCATCTCCAGTATTCTTGATAGGTATCTTGCCACTGGACCCAGATGACTCTGAAGGAGAAAGTGAGGCTGGTGACTTCGCACAACCCTCCCTCACTTAAATCCAATTCACTTGCAAGTCATGGCATCACCTCCCTGATGTCATGATCTCTTTGAGAATGAAGGACAAGATATGTCCTTCACTAATATAGAACACTAATATAGAAACTTGCTTTCCCTCAGATTATAGTATGATTTGCCACAAATTTTGAGGTGAGTGTGAGATGAAAGGGGGCAAAAGGAGACTATTGGATAAAAGATTAGATTCATAATTACCTTTCTAGATCTTTGTGTGGTCTAGTGTGTCGCAAATTAAAACAAAATTGTTCTGCACTTCAGAGGCAAATAAAGCATTGCCTCTCTCTGAATGACCTGGCAGTGTACAGTGGAAAGAGAGAGCCAGTCTCAGTGCTAGGAAAGCCTAGCTTCAAATCCAGCTTCTGATACATATTAGCTATACTACCACAAACATGTAATTTAACCCCTCTGTGCTCTAGCCTAGGCGACTCCAAGATTAAGTTGTAGAGAATGGGGTGACCTGCACTGGTAGAGGGAGTTTCTTCAATGGAGAATTCCCTGTATCAGTGACTTCATAGGTCCAGCCCCTGTCCTATCTGCTCTGTAAACATGCAGTATTTTATAAGGAAAAAAGAAAAAAAAGGAACTATGTTGAGTTCCTTGGATGTAAATGCTAGATTATCAGATCTGTAGAAAAGCAATTAATGAATTACTAAATCCATTTGAACAAATTCCAATAACTGCTTCTGGAGAAAAATTAACGATTGTACTCAGCAAGGCATGGTGGCATATGCCCATAATTCCTGCTACTAGAGAGGTTAGTGGGTCATTTGTGACCAAAGGTTCTGAGCTATAATAGGGTATTCAGTCTGGGACCTATATGGTGAACCCCAAGACTGAGAGGAAATGAAGATTCCTAAGGAGAGTAAATCGTGTCAGATCAGAATTGGAACAGGTCAAAGCTCTGTCTTGCCCATCAGCAGTGAAAGTTTGTCCTTCATGGTTCCTGGGCATTATCTTGAAGAACATACATACATACATACATACATACATACATACACATACATATATAATTTCTATATATCATGTATTATACATACATATGTGTAGGTATGAAGGTACACATGTATGTATATGTGTGCATATATACATACATACACATACATATATAATGTTACTCTAATGAACTCACATTACTTTGATATACATATACACGTATATGATACACATATACACATACACAGACTTTGCACATAAGAGAATTATACTGATTAATGTATTGCTCCTCTCTCATATTTTCAAGGTTAAATTCCAGACATTTATTGTAAAGATTGGTCCAACAACATATTGCAATGTTTAAAGAGATCTGAATTCTAGACAGAGGCTTTTAAATCCACCAGCAGAAATTTCCACCTGCTGAGACAAAAATGAGAGAGTGATTACAAGGACTCAGGAAATTGTCCGTAAAGCAGTCTGGGATCAGGCAAGAAAAGTGGCATTTACAGAACTGTTCCAAGTGACTTGGAAAAACTGGTATTGCTGCCGTTTGAACATGTCTTGAATGCTGTTTGCATTTAGGGTAAGGCAGGTGATAAAGAGAATGGCGGTATTTTCCAACTGAGGAGATGGAATATACAGGCTTCTCAGGAGCAGACTTGTAGAAGATATTGAAAGTACTGTAAATATTTCTTACTCATCACATGAATACAAATCATAGAAGTAAGGTGGGCAAGAAATCTTGGTCAAATACTGTCAGTTTTATTTTTGTACTGCTACTGAATAATTGTTTCCTGGAAAGAAACTGAAAGATATGTTCATTTTCCTCCTAATTTGAAATAACTTTTTGTCTTTCCTATCTATCACAATTCAAATGTCTTCCTTGGGAAAATCTTTTAAATTGAGTTATTATATTTATATAGAACCTTGGAGTAGGATTTAAGATGAACCAGATTCAAGCACCATCTCAAATTATTACTAACTAGCTCTGTGACCCTGAAGCAAGTTACCACCTGTCAGAACCTCAGTTTACTTTTCTATAAAATTAAGCACTAACTCACAGCATCGTTATGGAAACCAAATGAGCACCATATAAATGTGAGTTGCAATTTTTGTTTTTATCATATATTGTCAACGGAGGAAAAATATAGGAATGGCTGAAACATACTTTACTCTTAGGTGCAATGCTTACAAACAGAACTGGGAGTAAGTACTTGATTTCTCATAAACTAAACAAAGATGGGATGAGTTTCATAGAGAATTCAGGAAATTAAAGTAAAATAAAAAACTTGGTTTTAATTAAAGGACTTTTTCCGAGATGTGTGGGCCCATAGAATTGTGATAAGATATTTTTTAAGCCAGTAGCTCTCAGCAGTCCCTTTACTATCAGGATATTGACTTTTTCATATGATTAATTTATCTGGCCATTGTAAGACTGAATAGATCCACAATCAATCAAAGAAATATTTAGCTAATCTAATACAGGCAATAAGATAGTTTAAAACTCTGCTTTGATTTTTTTTAACCCAAACTGGCATTTGTCACTTTATAATAGTTATAACTGACATCAGAAGCACTGTGGAGCAGTGGGCAAAGAGCCCATCTTGGATCAGAAAAACTTGGATCCAGTCCTAAGTCTGACATATAAATTTGTCTTATTACCTCAGACAATGCACTCAACCTCCTTTTGTCCACAAGCAATTCCCAAAGACTATAATAATGACAGTGGTGTTGTTTCAGTCATGTCTGACTCTTCATAACCCAATTTAGAGTTTTCTTGGCAACGATACTGGAGTGGTTTGCCATTTTCTTCTCCAGCTCATTTTCTAGAAGAGGAAACTGAGGCAAACAAGGTTGTGACTTGTCCGCACAGCTAATAAGTTTCAGGAGCCAGATCTGAACTCATGAAGATGAGTCTTTCAGATTCCAAGCCCAGGGCTCTAATCCACTATGCCATTTAGTTTATATCAATTGATGACTATTTATTGAAACACTAAGTTCAATTTTGGGTGCCATATTTTAGGGGAGACTTTAAAACCTAGAGTGTTCCCTGAAGAGTGTAACTGAGATGATGAGAATTAAAATGATGTCCTATGAGAATCAGTTGAAAGAATTCGTGACATTAAAAGAAAAGGCTTAGGGGAGGTATGGTCACTGTCTTTCACAGATCTGAAACTCTGTGAAGTGAAAGATCAGATTTTTTCCATGGGGCCCCAGAAGGCAAAACATATTTCAGTTCAGTATGATGAACTGACTTGCCAACTGTCTGAGCTGTCCAAACTGGAATGGCCTAAGTTGAAAACTAGTGAGTTCCCAGTCACCGGAAGTATTTGAACAAAAGCTAAACTTTTCAAGGACATTATAGAGGATGATACATGCTTCAGGTAGGCAGACAGATTAGATAATTCCTGAGGTCCTTTCTAACTTCTAAGAGTCTAATAAGTGCCTAACACTCAGTTGGGTGTTGGGGGTCTAGAAATATAAGAAAAAGTTGACCCTGACCTTGAGGGTCTTATTAACTTGTTCACAAGTCAAAATGTATCCATATGGAATATGTACAAGGAGTAACATAAATCAATATATCATCAAGAACTTAATTGTATGGTTCAAATTTTAAATGCTTTGGCCTAAAATTCCATTTTCTATAAATAATCCATCATTATGCAGAATGGCAAAATTTTTATTAATAAATCATAGATTGGGATACAATATCTGCAGGGCCAGTCCTATTGAAAAATTAGGAAAATACCATATCACTTTTTTGTTTGTATGTTTTTTCTATATTTCTATTTCCTCTTGTTACTCTCTCATCCACTCCCCATCTTGACCTCACCTTGTTGACAGTCATGAGATTGTAGAGACATCAGTGTAATTAAGGATTTTGGGGGGCATCAAATTCAGGCAAACCATTGCTAATTTGTCAACAGTGAATTAATTGCAAGGAGTTACATTAAGTAAAATGACATTCTCATCTCCAAAGTCTGTGATCAGGAGGTTAATACAACACAGTTTTGAAGCTGAGATACACACATGCACCACACATACATATACACATACATATAAATTTTTTGAAAAAAATGAAAATATTATATGAAGAATATTTTTGTAGCTCATATTAAAAAAAATTCTGGCCCAGGGCTTGTGCATGTACATTACTTTTTTCTCTGATATTTTAGGCATATTCTTCTACCATCACTTTTATTTAAGTTCCACTTTTGTTCTTTTCTCATTATGTACTTTTAGGGGAAAAAAATCTAATGATTTCTCTGTTATTTTGCTATTATTCTCTCTCTCAAGCCATAGATTTTTCTCTTTCTAGTTTTTTTCCTCCTTTTATGTTGAGGTAATTTATTTTCTTTGGTAGTCTCATTTATTTATTCATTCATTCATTTCTCCCTAGTCATTCATTTGTTAATCTATGCATTCATTCATTCATTTTTCTACCTATTCATCCATTTATGTATCTATTTTTTTTAGTATGGATTGGAAAGCACTACTTTAAGTTTCTTTGGTCCCCAGGAACTAGAAGCAATAAAAGTTGCAAAGATAGAAGTTAAATAAAAGTTTCCTTGGAGTTATTTAGCTATTTTTCCTAAGAGGACTAAACAGGCAGAGGTGAAATAGATACACATGCATGATGAGAGCATCAAAAGATGCACTTTTGAAAGAATTCAAAAGTGCTTAGAACCTGAACCTATTTACCTAAAGAGCCCTGGAAAATGGGACACATTATATATTATTGCCAATCATGAGCAAGATTTCTCCCTGTTTCTACACTTGCATTCTCTACCCGGCACTAGGTGGCACAGTGGATAGAATGGCAGGTCTGGAGTCAGAAAGACTCATCTATCTTCCTGAGTTCAAATCTGGCTCCTGACGCTTACTAGCTGTGAGACCCTGGGCAAATCACTTAACCCTGGTTCCCTCAGTTTCCTCATCTGTAAAATGAGCTGGTGAAGGAAATGCCAAACCACTCCAGTGTCTTTGCCAAGAAAACTTCAAAACTGGATTGTGGAGAGTCAAGCATAACTGAACAATAACAGTTCTCTACTGGAACTCTAAGCAATAGTTTTCGCATATACATGTTTTTCTTTTGTATATTTTATGGGTGTCATGAATTTAACAGTTTCTTTTTTTACCTCTGGCAATAGTGGGTCCTAGTAGATTATCCCCAACAATTCAAACCCTCACTGATCTTTTGAAAACAGAAATTTAATCTTATTAAATATGTAGGATTAGAATAGACATTGATCAAATTGGGAACATTTTAGCTCAAAAGCATCATACAAGTCATTGTTCATCAAAATGGGAATATGAACAGTCAGATAATTATTTTACATAAGGAATTTCACTTTAACTTCTCATTGGGTAACTTGCAACATATTAAGGCAGAGAAAACAGGGGAAGAGAAAAGATAGATAGGACCAAACTTTGTGAGCTGACCAAATGCATGTAGAAGTTGAAACAACAGAGATTAAAACTCTCAAGGAAAATATCTCCAGGTAGAGCAGACAGAGCAAGACCTGGTTGAACAGGCAAAATGAGAGTTTCTGAGCTTCCCAGCTCTCAGAAATAGTGATTTCTGAATGGAAAAAGCCTAAAAGAGAGAAAGAGAGAAGGGAATATGAATGGTATTCTTCAATGTAAAGTCAAATAATTGAGTCTCTCTGAAGTCAATTCCAGTCTTCAAGAAGAGAGATGCAACCCATACACCTTCCTTGACCAGGACTTCAAAATCAAAGCAAATCATATCCCCTAACATCTAGTTCATTTTAGATGTTATTCCCCTAAACTGTGGAATGGGATCAGATGGTCACTGATTTAGGGTTGGAAGAGACCTAAGACATCAAACAATTCATTACCACCCTTCATTTTCCCTCGCTAAAGATATTAAAAGGATGGAAATGGGGTGGTTCTAGCATGTCTCTTTTTGTCTTGTCTTCGTCTTGCAAATGTTTATTTCTTTTCTATAAAGCAAGTTAGCTAGTTGTTCAAAAATAATCACAGGGAGACAGAGGCTCTGAATGAAACTCTTGTGTACTGTGTTCTGTCTGGAACTGTCTTTGTATAGTTTCTTCTAATCCTGTTTTGTCTCTGGGTCCCAGAACTGCTAATTCATAGATTATGTTTTTAGGCTAAATAAGGATTTAGTACACCTCTGGTCAGGTTGGATGTAGCGTCTGTTCCTGCCAAAGGAGGAAAACAATGGCATCTTGAGAAAAATTCTGCCTCTACCTTCCCAAGGTCTTTTCTCTCATTCTTTTCTCTGTTACTAGACAGCCACCTGAAATTAATTCAAATATCAGATGAACCACTCAAAACCATCACTTTGGTTTCATGATGTCTTTTAGGAACACGCCAGTAAGCCATATATATGTCAACAGCCTTAATACCTCATTATGTGAACTAGTCAGTTCCCTACAAAAGTCCTGGAGCATGGGGCACAAAACAGGTAAATTTTGATGGATACAAAAGGCGGTCAGGAAAAATCTAGGGCTTGGAGGAATTGTGACCTGCTCAATCAAGGGCCAGTGTTAGGGAACTGGGTGAAGGCCGTAAAAGGAAAGAAGGGGAGAGTGAAAGCTTGGAGATGAATTGGCTACTGAACCATTTTTACTCTTTTTCACAGTCCCTGGGAACCTTAAGACAGATTATGATCTAGTACTCAGATTTCATGGGAAGCTTTGAAGGTCTAGTGCAGGCCTTGGGCTTTCCATAAAAAAAGTAGCTATGGAATTTGATTCTGGGTTTTGCTTTAGGCATAATCTATGCTAGGAAAACCAGACTTTTGATAATCCATGGAGAATTAATGCCTTTTGTTGTCATCCTGATGCTTTCCCCAAATGTTAATGGCCAATTTACAACAAAGCCAAATCAGGAGCACATAGAAGTGGATTGGATTTACTGATCCACCCTTTCTTTACTAAACTTGGAAACATCTGCTTGTTATTCATTCTCTCTAAATTTGGCAAAACAAGATTCTGTTTGAAGGTTTCAAGGAATTTGCCATAGTCGTCCCTTAATTTGATTAAGCTTGGACTTAAAAGCTTGTGGATGATTTACAAAAATCCAAACTTTGTTAAGCCTTTAAAGAATTTTGAAATGCAAAGATGCAAACTTGTAATACAGTATAAAGGTCTGTTTCTCTGGAGGGCATGTGTGTTCTTTGGAACCTAAGAGAATTTTTTTTTTAATTCTTTCATTCCAGATCTAACCTTCCAGGATGAAAACTGGAAAGCTAAATTTTCTTTAATATAAAACTATATATCTAAAATATAAAAACTGTATGTGAAGTTATTCTTGCCAATGTGGTTGTAGCATTTTGCTAAAGAGATTCTGCTTCCCTCAAATTCCAGTTTTCTCTAAGCATTCCTCTCCCTCACCCAAGTAATAATAGTAATTAATAACAATAGCTAATAGTTCTGTAGTGCTTACTCTGTGCTAAGCACTTTACAATTATTATCTCGTGTTGTGGTTATTCCTCATGACAAATCTGGGAGGTAGGGGTTGTTAGTATCTCCATTTTGCAGTGGAGGAAACTGAGGTAAACAAGAGTTAACTGACTTACTGAGGGTTACATAGCTAGTGAATATTGGTGGCCACATTTAAACTCGGGTCTTTCTAACTCCAGGTCAGGTGCTCTATCCAGCATGCCATTTAGTTATTCAGATCTGGTTTCCTCTCCATTAATTTTCCCTCTCAGTTTTCTTTCCTTCCTGAATTGTGGTAACTTACAAAGGTTATGAGTGTAGTCTCTGGCTAAAAGAACAGAAGCCTAACTCTGGATACAATGCTATTAATATTTCTAGCTTCTGGAATGCTATGGTTCCTAAACAACATAGAGATACTTTGGTGTGTCACCAACATATTCTTAGTATGTAGCAGCCAAATAAATTCAGCTTAATTATAAAAGACTTTAAGTGCATGACAGTGTGCTAGGGGTCCATGAAAGTCAAGGTTCCTATACTTAAAAAGCCTACATTCTATATGTCTTCTTGTGTTTTCCTCACTGCCTTAAAAATTTGGAGTAAGAAAGGTAGAGAATATGATAACCGTGAGTAAGGAAGGAGAATAGGAAGATGTATCTGTCTAAGAACATGTATACTATAATATCATAATGTAGTTGGAGGTAAGAGATAATAGATGAACAAATGGCTATAGTGGGTAGATAACTGGTTGAGTCCAAAAGTTTTCATGTCTTCTCACCATCTTTGTCAAAACAATTTCATAAATTGAAAAATGTTAGGAAATGGTATTAGTTCATTAATCCATTCAGCAAACATTGGTATGAGGTATGAATGAAACTTATAAAGTTTTCAGTTTTTACTAAAGTCTTGTTTCAAGTTCTACATAAGTGAGATTAAAATAATGAAAAATATGTTGTTGTATATCCAACCAGAGATTTCTGTCTCAACTCCAGCTACCTGGTGCTGCTAGTGTTCAGAGGGAAAACCATAGGAAGAGTGTGGATAGACCAAAGTGATCATCACTGCTGGAAAACATCACAACATATATTTTACTGATGGCATAGATTGTTTGAGCTTGAGCTAACCATCCCATCATCCAGAATCTCACAAAAGGAAACAAAGGTTGAAAAAAATTCACCGAGCCATTCTTCAGGGTGGTTACAGCTATGGAAGTTTGTCAGGCTTTTCTTAGGTAAGAAAGCAGTAGAATCAGATGCTAGGATTTGGGTGCTTTGCAATTGTAGAGCTTTTAAAATGTCTTCACAAGGAATCTGCCCACCTGTTCTTACTGTTTGCCTACCTTCCATCCCAATGATCGATGGAAAGTCAAGATTCCTCCAAAAATCCTCAGCACATTCTGGACTCTGATTGATGGCTCAAGTTGCCCCCTCCCCTGCCCAGAATACCTGCTCCCTCTCCATACTCTCTGCTTAGCAGAATCTTAACCATTCTTCAAAGCCCATAACAAAGCTCACCTCTTCTTCAAATTCTTCCCTGATTTCACTGGTCCACAGTAACCATTCCCATCTCTAAATTCTAAAAACACTTCTTTTACTCTTCATTTGAGACTTACTTAAATTCTCCCTTGTATCATTAATTTTTCCCTATGTAATGTACTTTCTCCTCAAGTAGATTAAAAATTCCTCCAAAGCAGGAATTTTATCCTATGTCTCTGGGCAAACTCCCATAAGACCTAGCTTGGTCTCTAGTAGAGTTAAAATGCTCAAAGTCCCCATCACTTGATATATCTTTGTGTCCTCATCTATTAAATGAGAGGATCAGATCAAATGATTTTTACATGTCTCTCAGGTTTCAAATTCGATACTTATAATAACTTTGATTAAATCTCCTTTAATACCTTTTCCATTTCAAGACTATTTAAAATTTGTACTTTTTAGTAATAGCATTTTGCTTTTATTAAAAAACCTTTTTGCTAAGCACAGGCCATGCTCAGGAATAGGAAAAACAAAACAATAAGAAAAAATGAGCTTGTACTCTAATGAGGGGACATCACTCCAGTAACTGTGTATAAACAGGATACATGTGGAAACACTAAGATGAAGGAGACTGGGAGAGACTCTTGTAGAAGGTGGCACATGAGGTGACACTTGAGGTAGAAATGAGGAGACAGAGCATGCAAAGCATGGAGGCCAGCCAGTGAAAACTCCAAGACAGTCAAATGAGATAGTATTTGTAAAAGGCATTGAGCATAGTACCTGGAACATAGTAGATGTCCCTCCCCTCCCCTCCCCTTCCCTTCCTTCAGCATGTAGATAATCTATATGAATTCTGAATTTGAATTCATGCCTTTCTGACTTTATGTCCAGCACTCCATCCACTAGGCCACCTAGTTACCTCTGTGAAGTATCTCCTTATGTGGTCAGAAGTATTTCTAAAAAGAAATAAAGTTATCCCAATAACTTAACTTCTTAAAGTCAGATGTGAGTCATCACAGAATCTATTATTATTACACAGAACATTTTGTGGATGCTCCAGGGACCTCAGGTGGCCTTGAGGTCATATTGTTCAATAGGATATGCTTGGATTTGACGCTATAAAGAAAGAAAAATTTTTCAGAGGCTTTCTCAAAGTTGCAGTTCTTTCTTATAGAGGCAGGTGGCCATGTGAAATAAAATATCTTTGAGTTTTCAGAAAGAGTTGGAAGCCAAACTATCTTTGACTAAGTTTCCCAAGAACTGAGTAGCTCTAGGGAAACTAAGTCTATCTGAAGTAGTTTAGAATGCAGATTAATTTTCTTTGTATTTGCTGCAAGAACTATCATTCATTGTTTTTCAAATATCTTTTCAAATGATGAGACTAAGGACAGAACTCCACTTACTGAAAATTCTCTCTGACTTAATCAGCCAAAAGTAACAGAACATGCAAATCAAAAGCATAAGAATGAAGTATTTCATGCAACCCCCAAAATCCTTTTTACACATCAGAGGTATTCCGTAAATATTTGATGAATGAATGGATTTAAGTTAGATGAGAAATATTTATTTTCTAATATGTTTATTAAATCAGGCTGTTAGTTTCTTCTGAATTCCCATTTAAAGGAATGTTCTTGAATTCAGGTGAGAATTGTGATCTTGTATAAGTATCTTGTCTTGCAAAGTTTGAAATCTTTTGTGGATTGGACTTGGGAAATCCTACCTCAGTTTTCTCTAAATGATGAAGATAGAGGATACTAATACTTGGGTTCTAAAACTAGTTATGCAATTACTATGTGTCCTAGAGATTAAGGATCCTTAATTTAACTAACTCACTCTCTCCTGCAAGTTCCTTGGGTAAGTCCTCATTATTCCTTTTAGGTCAAGGGGGAGGATGAAGGGGTGGGGAGAGAAAGGTGAAGGGAGGGAGGAAGGAGAGAGGAGAGGAGGAGAGAGAAGACTCTATTTTATCATAAATACTCCATTTTATCATTAAAAATTTCATAAATACCTCACCTTGACTAGCCTAAGATTGGGCAGCTAGCTGGCTCAGTGGATAGAGTGCTGGGCCAGGAGTCAGGAAAACATCTTCCTGAGTGCAAATCTAGCATTCATCACTTACTGGGCAAGTCACTTAACCCTGCTTGGCTCAGTTTCTCATTTGTAAAATGAACTGCAGAAGGAAATGACAAATCATTACAGTGTCCTTGCCAAGAAAACCCCAAACGGGATCATGAAGAAAGTCAGACACACCTGAAAAAATGACTCCACAACAAAAAAAAGATAACAACCACAAACCAAGACAAAACCAAAGGTCAAGATTTCCTTATATAAAGGAAAATGGAATTAATTCCACTCTGCAGGTAAAGAAAAAGAGGCACAGAGGTTAAAGTAACTAACTAAAGACCCCAAAGAAAGTCTGAATAAGAGCATGTCTCCAGCTAGGCCTCAGCATCATATAATCACAGAATTGGAAAAGGTCTCAAAGGTCTTGTGGTCGATCCCTTGCCCACAACATGAAACTTGTCTACACTATGTACCCTGTCCACAATATGATCCCCCTCTGAACGTTACACCCAGGGCCCATCATCTATTCAAACTCACATCCTGGAGACCCTACTCCCTCTGAATCTTACCAGTCCAACCCAGAAGACATATATTTGAAACAGAAAGCATTTAATGAAATATAATTGAGAAATAGCAATGACTTCCAATGGGAATACATATTTTTACCACCTATCCCCACTTGGTTTCTACTCCTAGGGTGCCTCCTGAACTTAGGCTCAGATTCCAGTCAGCCATTGTTTCTCCAACACAACCTGAGGAAGAATTCACTCGTCACTCACAGGAGCTTTAAAGGAAGTTTGCCACAATTCATGGTGCTGGGCTTCTCGGTGAAGACTAAACATCATCATGTAAACCTTGGTCAAACTGACATCTAACTTCCTGTGGCTGACTCACTGCTGCTGGTTCCATATCTACTTTTTTTTATGCATTTGAGAATTATATTTTATTACTGAATTTGAACTAACCAGTGAGAAGGTAAATCAAATTACAAAATGTGTGCTTATTAAAGACGTCCCCCTCCCCATCCTTCAGGCTTCATTTTTCTCCCTAAAATTTAAGATAAAATTTCTTACTCATAAAAGATGAGCTGCCCAAGAGAAATAATGATAGTAGCTAACATATATGTATTGCTTTGGGGTTTTAAAATATAGATAATATTTATAATTTTACATGTACAATCTTATTCGATCCATATAGCAATCCTATGAGGTTGGTGCTATGACCATCCCAAGTAACAAATAAAGAAACTAAGGATAAGAGATTAAGAGATTTGAATGGGGTGTCCACATCTACTCTTGAAGACCTCCAGTGACAGAAAGCTCCCTACCTCACAAGTTGGCCCATTCCATTTGGGGACTTCTCTAATTGTTAGGAAATTTGTCCTTGTATTGAGCCACAATGGGTCTCCCAGTAATGCTGGATCTCCCAGTAACCAGTGATGGGTGCTCATCTTGTTCTGTTTTTATTCTTATTTCACATGTCAACCTTATATATTTGAATAACAATATTGGAAAACAGTAACAATATCCCCTGTCTTCTATATTACTTTTTTTTAGGTTGAACCTCTGCCAATCTTCACATGGCATTGCCTTGAGTTCTTTCATTATTCTGATTATCTTTAGCACCACTCCACACTTGGTAATTTCCCTTCTAAAATGTAGAAGAAGTAGAAACATAACTAAATAGATTAAAAAATATATATTTCTTTGACATTGAAAAGGTAGCCAGATTAAGACCAAAGGGTGAAGTTTACTTCTCAGGCCAGATGAGGGCACTCCTGACTTCTCAAAAAAAAACTGAATGCCAAAATTAAGTAGTTAAAATGATGAGGGAAAAAAAAATTCCTACAATAGCTCCTGGTTATAAATCTCAAATATGTTATTTGTCTGCTTGATTAGTTTCTATCAATGGACTTCTCTCCTCTGCTCACCCTCATTTTCATTTTGGATAATAGCTTGGGTAGAACCTGTTACATACACAGGACAAAGACATTCATTTAACCCACCTCATTGAACACTCAGGTGAAATGTAGACCGATTTAAATTAAGTTTAATTCTGACATAATTTGCCTTAGTATTACTTAATTAGAAGCAGGTTTATTGAAAAAGAAAATGCAAGTCACTTTATTTTCTAATTTAAATTATTATATGGTTCACCTGAGTGTTAAATGAGGTTGTATAAATGACTGCTTTTGTCTTACCTGATTAACAAGTTATCTCAAAGATTCCATAAGCTCTTCAAAGCTCTGTTGTTTGGTCAGAGTTTATCTTAAACCTTTGGCCATTTTCTTTCCTCCAGTCAATTCTTCTTTCAACTCTATCCTATTCAGATCTCCATTTGCCCTTTTCAGGTATAATCTATCCCTTTAGGTTATCTCATCATCCTTGGGCCTAGACTGGAGTCTAAAATCACATTTAGCTAATCCCTTAGAATTCCACTGCAGTTTTGTTCTTGTTGACTGATTTCCCCAACTCCAAGAATTCTGTCCCAGAACTATTTCTGAGATGATTCTTTCTAGTGATTCTTGTATTAACTTTCGAGTAGCCAGTGTAGAATCCCTCCTCCTGTCAAACTTCAGAGGTTCAGAACATGTTCTCCCTAAAGTGATCCTGGCCTTCCTTAGGCCATGGCTGGAGTGTTTGTCTTTTGACTCTCCCCCCACCCCAACCAACGACATTTTCCCACAGTTCATTAAAATTGCATCTTTACCTTGGTTGGACTTCTTGTAGTTTAATTAAGAGAATATGAAATATGCAAAAGACTCTAGTAACGTGAATGTTGAAGAGCAATTAATCTGAGATCACTGATGCAAAAGTGGATTGATCAGTCATGCCAGTACTTGTATTGAAATCAATTTACTCATCTATAAAATGAAGAAATTGGAGGAAGTAATCTCTGAGGTCCTTTCCAGTTTTAAATCTAGGATACTCTGAAGCATTTGCATTGCTATTTGAAACTGTGCTGATTGGCATCAAAACACTGATGGGAACTGTATGGTTCAGTTTGATTTTATGACGGCATAGATATACCCTTAGTAAGGCCAAATTTACTGAGCTTCAGTATGCTAACTTATATCTGGGTGACTTGAAGAAATTAAATCAGCTTCTAAAGATTGTGAAAGGAGGGAGCATAGCAGAGAAGGGACACTGAACTCTAGCTCTGTCATTCTATGACCTTGGACAAATCACTTAACCTCTCCATCCCAGACTTTTTTATCTGAAAAAAAGTGTCTCTGTTTGGGGGGACAAGGAGATTACAAGAAAATTTAGTTCTTAATACTTTTCGTTTGTCATGGATCTCTTTGGAAATCTGGTGAAACCTATGAACGTTTCTCAGAATAATGTTTTAAATACATAAAAGAAAACATGAAGCATTACAAAGGAGGTCAGTTAGAATGAAATAAAGATTTTTTCCCCCTTGTCCAAGTTCATGGACTCCATGAAGTCCTCAGACCCCTGATTAAGAACCTCTTTGATGAATGATATTGAAGACCTTGCCATCTACAGCATTTTATGACTCTATAATGGTGTCATAACTTCTCTCGGTCCCAGCTCCTACATCCTTAAAAAGAAAGGGATAGACCTAATGATAACATCTCTTCTACCTCTACAATTTTGGGATTCTAGCAGGTTGAATCTCACTTTGATCTATATTCCCTTGGATAAATTCTTGCTGGATTCTTGCTCCCCTCTCAACATTTCAACCACCTATGGCCAAGATGACTCTTCTTAGCAGTCTGCACACTACTTTAATCTTGACTGGCCTTCCCTTTCTTCCGTGGATTTTCTTACCATAATGGTGCATTTACTTACTATGTAAATCTTGGCATGCATCCCTTAGGTCACCAATGTCCCTAGCTTTTTTCTCTTTCTCTTTCCTTTGACTGACCTTGAAGAAATTAGTTAGTTCCCTAGTCTCTGTTTCCATGAATAGCCTGAGAAGTATTTCCCACCCAATTCAACAACAATTAGGCTATGAATGAAATTTCCACTAGACTCAGCAAAAAAATGGATCAGCTTCCACACACAATAGATGCTATGGAAAAGGACAGCCCAAAAGAAGGGAGTAAAGATAACAAAATTCATTTCAAGTAAATTATCCTGCATTAATTCTTATTTCCCGATGGTGCCGTATGGTGCAGTAGAAAGCACCTGGACTTTGGGTCAGGGGACCAGAGTTTTCATCACACTTCTGTCACTATCTGTATTATCCATCACTTAAGCTTTCTGGGTCTCACTTCCCTCGTTGGCAAAATGAGGGAGCTGAACTAGATTGTCTCTATCAGGTGTTGATCCCATGACTCTTTTTTTTTTTACCAGAAGCTTTCATGTTTCTTGGTGTCTTGGGTAGACACCCTATTAGGTATTTGCTTGAAAGATAGCTGATTAAGAACAAACATCACCTAAGGAAGTACTGAGATCTCAGTGACATTCTGAAATTTGACTATACTCATAACATAACCATTTAGATTATTGCTTAATTCTAGTGAGGTTTAAAAAATTTACTTCTTATGTGTGTTTGTACCTTTGATAAGCAAAGTGACTTATACATGATGGTTGGCAAGGAAATACATAGTGGAAGGCATTTATTTGTCAACTAGATGAATGTATACAGTAGACATCTAATTTATATTTGTTGGGTTGGATTAGAATGAATGGGAATCTAATTTTAATTGCTTCTTTATTAAGCCATGTGTGGCTTCTTCATACCACAAGATGGCAGTACAACATAAATTTCAATTTCTGACGTCTAGATTCCATACATACATATAGGCAAACAATCCTTTATAGCTCTCTTATCACGTTTCCAACCTGAGTCATCTGATTTGGAGATTATTTTTTTTCTGAGTCATAGTTAAATGCATATTGTGCCTTGTTGGCCGTTTATATTTAACCTCATTTCCTAGTACATTTTACCATTTGAGTTACTTGTGGTTTTGAGCAAGAATTCCCCCCCCCCCCAATAAAACTTTTGAAGTGTAACAGGCACTTGGAATGTCCAGCTGTTATTTCATATGGATTGCCTTTTCTATTTTCATGTAAACTTATTGCTTCCCTTTGAGGCCATTTTCAAATTAGATTTATGATAAAGAGGAAAGTGTTTCATTGAAGTTTTCCCACAATGTATTTTAATGAACTTTAGTTTTACGTATAGTTTTCAACCCCATGAATTTTATTTACATTGATATGATAGCCATGCTGTAACCACAACCCCAGATTTGACAGCATTTCCAAGAACTGATACAGAGTTCATATGTAATAAGTGTATCTATATACAGTGCGAAGTATTTTTACAGTTAATTGCATTCTTTTTGTGATCAGTGTAAGCAGCCAAATTAAGAAATAGTAATTCAGTTCTCTCCTTCCTTACTATTCCCCTCAGCCCCCCAAAAAAATCCATTTTGGGGAATAGATTCCAGAAACCAATACTGAATAGATCCTGGCAACTTTGTTATCCAAATGTCCTAATTTAAAAAGCAAATGAACAATATTTGCATTTGACACCAGTCCCTCCACCCCCCAGGTTGGGGATAAGAATATTTACTTACTAGTAGATTCATTATGTTACAAGTTTTAAGAAACTGGATATATTTATAACATTTTATAGCTATATTAACCAAATAAGCTGTCTTATAAGCTATAATTTGTGCCCTAAATAGTGACAGAAGAAACTTTGCTTGGTTGCAGTACTTGGTTGAAAATGTTGATGCTTTTGTTGTAGTTGAAAAGAATGTCTTACCACAATGGCAAACCCACATGCCAACCAGTATCTTCTGGCACCCCTCTTCCCTTTCCCTGAACAGAAGGTAAAAGCTCACTTTGAGCTGTACAATTTTTCTTGAACTCATCATTGACAATGCTTCATAGTTGAGAACTTACTTGTGCAAAATACAGTAGAGGATAATAACCCCAATGAATATGTTGACCATTGACTGGTACCTAAGTTACAAAACAGCAATTGTTAAATAAAATGCTGGGCAGGTAAGTATTTTAAACCTTCCCTCAACTTTAAGACAGATGTGGGAGCAATCCGACCTACCTTTGCATCTTGCATTGTAAATAGAAATCCAGTTAACAGCAAGGATAATAACTCTGGGAGAATTTTCAAAAACATAACTGTCAGCTGTTGTGTGATAGTCATTTACTAACCCAAAGACCTGTGGAAAAAGCTCAGCCTTATGATTTCGATCCCAACGTATATTTTAAAAGACCTAAAACAACTGGAAATTCCTATTATGGAAAGTAAAGGGAAAAATATCTTTAGGGGATGCAAAAAACAAGTCTTAGCTCAATGGAGAAGGCTTTTCCCACAAATGATGATTGATGCCTATGTCATTAGCAGGCTAGCTGCCCATCTCTTATCTTGATTGACAGGTTAATAAGGGACCTGGGGCTATCTTTTCAGTGCTAACACACAACCTTACCAATTACTTTTACATTATTGCTAATCTGACAGAAAATAACAAGCATAAGGCATAAAAATATCTGAAAAGAAGAAATGTCTCATGAAGAAGCTTTTACTTCCGGTGCTTTAAGAGGCTGCAGCTCAGAAAATTTGCCAGAATTTAGTCAATAGATTTTAGACACAGGATTTTTTTTTAAAGAAAAAACTTGTAGTTTATAATAGTTCATTGGTTCAATTAGGAGTGAAAAAGAAGGGAGTTTTGTAATGCAATTGTCCGGCAAAGGAAAATGCTTTAAATTGGGGGATTATGTGAACAGACCACCTGTAGGGCATTCATAGCTTTTTCTATAATGCTTCAACCCATGCCTTGCTGCCTGTAGTCTGGCTAACAATGCAGGGAAAATCTGTTTAAAAGGCTGCTCTCCCTTTTCCCTCTGGTGTTCCCTAACTGTTACAAGTCTTCCTCTCTCTCTCTCCCTCTCCCTCTTTTTTTTTTTTTTTTTTAAGCAAAAGTCCCACATGCCCTTAATTGAAGAACTTTAAGGCTCCATGGTGGCCAATTGGTCTGCAACAAGAGGAACCCGGCAGCAGGGAAAGAAACTTCAGACTATACATCACATTTGGAGAGGAGAAAAGATCAAAGTTTTTCAAACTCAAAAGACCAAGTTCCCTACAGATTAACCCTATTCATTTAGCTCCTCTTAAAGGAATGATGTGCTGAGCCACTGGGCAGACAGGTAAAAAGTTCAACAATTGCCAAAGCATTCTTCTGCTAATTCAACAGCCTTCTGCTCAAATAAATTAGCTTAGTCTTGACAGAGGAACAATACCTTTTCTCTTAGAAAAGAACCACATTTGATATACACAAGTATGATAGGTTATTAAGATGTTAACCCGTTAGTTCAATCTATTAAAGAGAACCTGATCTACCTACCATCCTATTTCAAGTGACTTATACTGTAAAATGGGATCGATTAGTTTTAAAACATTAACCTTCACACTTGAGCAGTGTGTAGTCCCTGGAATGCCAGGGGTTTAGAAAATCATAGACAACTGAAATAAAATTGTAGGGATTCTAAACTTTAGGCATATCTTACAGGATAAATAAAGTCTAAGGGTAATGACTGCTTTGCATGAATTCAGTTTACACCTATGTAACAACTATTGTGATTGTCACTAACCAAGGAACAGGATAGAGCTGTGGCAATAAACGCCACCATTTGGAGGGTGCACAGACTGAACTTGGATTCTAGCTAAACAATATTTACTTTGCAAACAATTTAGAAATTCAAGTTTCTTAACAGAGGTAATGCTTGTCCAGGCCTCAGGGCAGCGTACAGTATTTTACTATTCGGAAAATTGTTTTGTGGCATGGTGCTTTCTTTACCCTTCAGAAAGTTTAGAGTAACAGTTTAGAACAGGCAGGGGGAGAGGGCAAAGCTGAAATCATTTATCAAAAGTCATTTTATTGACAAAATAGAATAGTCATATTTGTTCTTACAGGGGTAGCCTCTAAACTTTTTACAAAAAAATGTACAGACAGTATATCTTTTGATATGTACATATTTTACATATTTTTACAAGTTAACAAATAATTATATAAATACATCCTTTAATGTAAGAAACCCGTATTTACTTGGGGTGTATAATTAAGACATGGTTTTGTTTGTTTGTTTGTTTAAGGCATTTGCCTGGTCATTAAGAAAACCCAAACCTTGCAGTCCCATCAGGTCACGATCATCCCTCCTCTAGGATGTGTTAATCATAAGTTTATGTAAGAGAGTGAGTGTATGTATCGGAGGGGGAGTGGGGGAAGGAAGACACAGCCCTCAGTCGACATGTGCTGCGGATCTTTGGGTTTCCAGGCGAAGCACGGGACCAGGAGTGAAAGCTTCTTGCCTTCCGTCCTAGAGACAGGGCTGGGTTCACCCTTCTTTGCCAACAACAACAACAAAAATTAACATTGCCTTGCAGTAAAAGTTCCTTGCATATAAATGGAGGAAAGTGGGGATTTGGGTCTGCGAGTCTCCAATGCCAGGTACATTGTTCTAAGCAAATCATTTAAGTCCCGGCTAATGGATACCATTAAGACTTCATTATTATGCTAATAGCAATCAACACAGGGAAGGGGGGTGGGGGTGGGAACTTCAGGCAGTCAAAGGTCCCTTCTCCCGTCTTCTCCTCACCCCCGCCTAGTCCTTTTCCGTGAACTCCTCTCTCTTGTTCTTTTGCCCACTGCCGCCCCCCTTCTAGACCTGGGATAATGGCATTTGTTTGGGATAGGACACCGAACTGGCGGTGCCCGATCTCCACGTCAAGCCCGTGCTGACATCGCTGTACATAGAGCCCCCTCCTCCCATTCCTCCGCCTCCCACTCCTCCGCCCCCGCCCCCGCCTCCCCCTCCTCCTCCTCCCCCCGCTCCTGCTCCTCCCGCGCCCACGGCAGCTGCTGCAGCTCCTCCGCCGGGGCCAGCTCCCTTGCTGGCCCAGCAGCAGCGGGTGCACAAGGCCCGCCACGACTCGAGCGTCTTTCCAGACCAGACCCACACGCCTGAGGTGATGCCCACCACGAGGCACATAAAGTACTTGAGCATGAAGACAGCGTAGTCCGGCCGTCGGGCCTGGTCTGGCTGCAGGTCCCGGAGGCAGGGGCAGTTGTGGGTGGCCTCCCAGCGGGGGCGGTTGTGCTGCTCGTAGAAGAGGCAAGCTACCACGACCGCGGCGGGCACGGTGTAGAGAACGGTGAAGAGGCCCAGGCGGATCATGAGCTTTTCGAGCTTGTGCGTCTTGGTGGGGCCTCCCTGCTGCTTGATGACCGAACGGATGCGAAAGAGCGACACGAAGCCGGCCAGCAGGAACATGGTGCCGATGAAGAGGTAGATGACCAGCGGCGCCAGCACGAAGCCCCGCAGGTTGTCCAGGCTCTGGTTGCCCACGTAGCAGATGCCGGCCACGGGGTCGCCGTCCACGGAGCTGAGGGCCAGCACCGCGATGGACTTAACGCTGGGCACCAGCCAGGCAGCCAGGTGGAAGTACTGTGAGTAGCCCGCGATGGCCTCGTTGCCCCATTTCATGCCCGCCGCCAGGAACCAGGTGAGCGACAGGATCACCCACCAGATGGAGCTGGCCATGCCAAAGAAGTAGACGAGCAGGAAGACCACGGTGCACAGCGCCGGGCCCGTAGTCTCGTAGCGCACGTGCTGCTCCACCGCGCCCAGCTCCTCGTACTCGCCCCGCCCGCCAGGACCCCCGGCAGCCCCCGCCGCTGCCCCCGCGGCCCCCGCTCCGCCGCCGGCCCCGCCCGCGCCGCCAGCTCCAGCCGCCCCGCCGCTGCACGCCACCTTCTCGTGCCCGGCCACCAGGCGCACCAGATAGCCAACGGAGACGAAGAGGTAGCAGGCGGAGAGGAAGATGATGGGTCGCTCCGGATACTTGAAGCGCTCCATGTCGATGAGGAAAGTGGAGACAGTGGCGAAGGTGGAGACGAAGCAGAGCACCGACCAGAGACCGATCCAAAAAACGGTGAAAGCGCGCTCGTCCTGGCTGAAGAAAGGGTTGTGGCAGGGCAGGGCGCAGTTGGCGATCTGCCCCGTCTTGACCCGGTTGTACAGGGGATGCCTCTCGCTGGACACCGACACCATGGGCGCACGACACTGGCAGCCCGGCTCGCAGGGGGAGGAGCCGCCGCCCGGGGCCCGGGATTTCCCGCCTCCGCCCCTGGACGGGGGAGCTGGAGCCTCCGAGCTCTTGCCGCCGCCGTTGCCCCGGTGCGGGGGCCGGTGATGGCCGGAGCCCGGGGGCGGCTGCTCGCCTGGCAGAGGGGGCGGCGGCGGCGGCGGGTGGTGGTGGTGGGGCTGGCTGGGCGAGGCGGTGGTGAGGTCGGTGCGATTGTAGTCCATGCACAGGGTGTCGGGGTTGCCCTGCTCGGGCAGCCGGTCACAGCGCATCCGATCCGGCCAGGCGAAGCCGTACTGGCGCATGAGCGGGGCGCAGCCGGCCTTGGCTCGCTCGCACACGGAGCGGCAGGGCGGCAGCGGCTTCTTGTAGTCCTCCAGGCAGATCGGCGTGTACATGCTGCACAGGAAGAACTTGAGGTCAGGCGAACACTGGATCTCCACCAGGGGCCAGAACTGGTGCACCTCCAGGCCAGCTTCGTCCTGCGTGTCGTGGTTGAACTGGTTGGGCATGTAGGTGTAGTTGTAGCCGATGCCCTTGCACAGGGGCACGGTGATCTCTTGGCACGACAGCTCCTTGGCCGAGGCGGCAGCCGCCCCGCTGGAGCGCTGCAGCAGGGAGAAGGCAGCGATCAGGGAGGTGACTTCCAACAGGTAACTCCACTCCATACTTGGCTCCTCGCACACCTCCGAGTCCTCCAAGTGCCCCTCTCGCCACGCTTACTAGTCCTCCCCAAATCTCTCCCTGCACCGCGGGAGCTGGTGGAGGGAGGAGTGGAGAATGGAGAGAAAGAGGGAGGGAGAGGGGGAAAGAGTAGCCTGGCGAGCAAGCCCTGTAGCGAGCGCCTTCCAAGCTTCCCCCGGGTACCGGCGGGGGGCTGCGCTCCTCTTGCTGGTCCCTCCCCCTGCCCCTCTTCGAAGGTCTCTGGCTTCTCTAAGGAGAAGTGGGCTGTAAATGGAGCTGCCGATTGCGCTCCCCCCCTTACCTCCCCCGCCAGCGGCTAGTCCCAAGTCCCACAGTCCGGGAAGCTGGATGAGGAAATCAATCCAAACCTCCCTCCCTCCCTCCCCCCTGCCCCCCACCCGCCTCAAGTCTCAGTAGCGGCTCCTTTCCCCGGGAGCCAGGGGCGGGGGGAGAGAAAGCGCCACCCCCGCGCTCCCCCCCCTCTCCAAGTCCCACAGCAGTTCCTTTGCGGCTTGGAAAGGAGTAAATCGAGAGGGAGCAAGAAATGCACTGCAATCCTCCTCGAGAGGTTCTCTCCCCCTTCCCCCCCTTAAAAAAATTTCAGGTCCAGTTTCAGTCCGCCTGGAGGAGCGTTTCCAGCCGCAGTCTCATCGTCCTCCGGTTATTGCACTTGCTTTTTTTTTTTTCCTCTTCTTTCGGGCCGCAGCCACTTTTTCTCCGGCTGCTTCTGGGCTGCCCCTGACTTTGCTGAGCACAGAAGGTGGTGTGGCCGCAAGTTTCGCCTCCGCTCCCCGTGATGCAAAGTCAAGATGGCTGAGCCAATCTATAGTAAACTCCCCGGGTCCCGATAGTAGCCTTTCCAGCTCTCTCTGCCCCTTCAGAACACCCCAAGACCCGCAAACCAATTTCCCCTCCTAAAAGCGGAGCCGCCAAGCAGGGTTTCTCCGGACTCTGCTGCGGTAGCCGCAGCTCAGCTCTCCGCCGGGTACGGGGCAAACGGATCTCTCCTCCAGGTCAAAGGCGCGGCGGTGCTGCCCGGGGACGCGCGGAGCTGGTCGCTGCTGGCTCCTTGTTAAAAAACAACAAACAAACAAAAAACACCTGAGCTTCGGCTGCTGCGGCTGCGGCTGCGGCTCCTCCTGCTGCTGCTGCTGCTGCTGCTGTCTCCTCCGCGGGAGCAGCGCCCTTTGCACAACTTCCCAGTCTCCAGCCCCCGCTTGCTTCTAGCCGCGGCCTCATGAATATTTATACGGGCTGACTCAGTCTCCGCCTCCTGGGTTAAGTCAGCCTATCTTTCGGAAGAGGGGGCGGAGACCAGGGACTCCCAAGTCTCAACCCCACTTAAGGAGGTTCTCTTATAATATAGAGTCTATATGCTTCGGAGACGTCCATGCGGACGCTTCTGATGGGGGTCTAGGGAGGGCGGGGGTTGGGTGAGGGTAAGGGGTGGGGAATCGGTGTGTGTGCGCGTCTTTTGCTTTTTGAAGCTGCGGTTTTCCGGAGGAAGCCGAGAATCCGCCTCCTAAATTTCACTGAAAAGAAAAAAAAATCCAAACATAACAGGAAACCCAAGTATCCCTCCTTTTTCTTCTATAGGTGTATCACTGGTTAGCACCTTTCTCTTACTCTGCATACCTGAGGAGTACTGTCCGTCTGCCTCCGATTCCTAGGCTACGTAGTTTCTACGTAGTTTCATGAGCTTGGCCTTGTCCAGCTTCCATCTAACAAATACCAGATTAATAAAGTTTCCTTATCCAGACGTGAATAAAACTGTGTCAGTGGTCCTGACCCAGCTTCGGTTGTTGTTCTGATACCTTTTGGAGGAGGCTACGGAGTTGTCTGTGCACTTTCCGTACTCAGCACTCAGTGAAACAGCATTAACAAGTTCTTAGGAAGTTTCATCCGAGTAGAAGGGCTTGGCCAGGTGAGTGCAAAGGACTTGGGGTGGAAGGGGGCTTACTCTGTACCCCTTTACTTTGTGTGAAATCGGACCCTTGTTTTTAACTCAGGGTACCAACGGAGTTGCACTTAGGGATCTTAGAAATAGATGTGGCATGGATCGCGAAGGGAGTGACCCATAGGTCACAGTGATCTGGGATAGTTCACTGGATTGAGTTTCTAGCTGTGGTCCCTTCCATTAACCTCTCTGGACCCCGGTTTCTTCTTCATTAAAAAATGAAGAAGTTAAACTAGGTAACTGCCAAGTTACCTTTCAAACCAGACATTTCTTTGGGACATAGGCTACTAAAAACGGGAAAAAATTTTATATTAGGTGCTGGTTATCGGTAAAGAGGAGAGAAGGGTTGGTAGGGGCGGGTGGGGCATGTGATTTAGTAGACCAGGGTTCAGCTTTAGCACACACACATATACAGATATCCCACATGTACATATATGGTATTTATATATGGCATGATAGAAATATATATGTATATTATATATGTGCATTATATATTCTATCCCTCAATTCCCACTCCCCATCACTGCGACTAGTACCAAAAGCATTTTGTTCCATAGACAGATGGAAACCTTTGCCTGGTCCTTGATTCCCTCTGAATCTACCACACTAATCTGTATTTATGTGAAACTCCATCCAGTTGATGAAACAAACTTTTGGAAGCATAAATACATTACATACACACATCATAAACACACACACACACACACACACATATATATCACATGCATATGTATGCACATTTGTTTAACCTGTGTTCTGAGTTTGTCTTCATTAAATCGTCCCCCTTCTCCTCACCCTACCATTTATTCAGATCAGTCAGATCAGTGGAGAGGTGAGGCTTACTTAGCCTTCAAGGTGAGCAGGTAAGGGTTTAATTCGTGATCTTGGCACATGTGGTAATGGGGACCAGGGTTTCTTTTACCTCCCACTTGTTACCATGCCAATTAACCCTTCCCCTTGCTAACTCCTCCAACCCACCTTAAGATAAGAGAGCAGGGAGTGGGGTGGAGGGGCAGGCTGCCTGGCAGGTTCATTTACGCTTGTTAGGACGTCCCAGGGGGTTGTCTTACTCCTAGAATGGAGTGTTTATTTTTTAATTGATGTGCTGTTTCATTTAGCGCTTGTATGGAGCTCATGCTGGGGCTGTAATTACTGTAATCTCAGGAACAAGCATTTCAGTTAGCCAGGAGGGTGGCAAAATACTTTTTTTCTTTTTCTTTCCTTTTTTTTTTTTTTTGGTTGCAAAATTTTTGCTATTTGTCAGATTTCAACCCAGGAATAAGTAGTGTTAGAAAACAAAAGTTTTTATGGGTGGGGAGAGGGTATGTGGGGGTGGAAAGGAAGAATTAAAGGTACATCCAAGGCCAGTGCAAACTTCTTCACCTTATTTTTTGAAGAAAAAAAGGCAAAACGCAGCACATGTCATAAAACAAACCAAAAAAATAATAATTAGCAGCATTTATATAAGGCTTGAACCAATGGAATCTTTGCCTTGCACATCCTGCTTTCAATTACTCATCAGCTACCTCTTTAAGCAGGACACTCATAGGAAGAATGCTTTTCTTTTGGTAAAGATTCTGTGTTTTCACCAAGAATCACAGTCATACCCCTATACCTCGCCACTTTTAATTACTCCTTTTTTGTGGAAGGGTGTTTAGAACTTTACTAAACTTCTCAAATGGAGATGGGGGGAGGAGGGAGGAATGAACTTCCTTAGGAATTAAAGATGCCAGGTTTTTAGAAACATTAACCAACCATTCCAGCAGAGGCAGATGGACTCAGTCTGCAGAGACTACCTTTACTTGCAGTAAGCAGCCATAGGTGTGATTTTCTTTTTTTTAAACTCACAGTCTATATTTTCATTTGTGGAGGGTATTAATTCAGAAAATCACATATTTTTAATTTGGTCAAAAAAATCCTTATCCTTATGAAGATGGAGCCATAGGGCAGAGTGACAGGTACGATTCTGATACCATCTGCAGTGGCCATTATAAAATAACCTTTTACACCCAGCCTGGACACTGCATTGCAGAGACAGCAGATGTGAGATGCTGCTTTCCAAAAGCAACACAGATGCGGAAAAGTTTCCACTCCTCTATTTCAGCATGGAAATGTCAAATACTAAAGGTTAGAGTTACAGTATATGAATCTACCAGAATTTTGGAAGAAAAGTCTTGATGTTTTTTCAACCAGGTTGAAAATAGTTGCTTTTAGCTTTAACCATCAGATTTGAACTTTTGCTTTTTTTTTTTTTTAATTTTGGAAAGTAAGTCCAGTCACCCAAACTCTTAAGGATATTGTTGTTGCAACTTTTAAAAATATGTTGAAAATAGAGAAGCTATAGTATTTTAAAGTGTGAGTTTTTGAGTTTCCTCTAAGCTATTTAGGTTCCTTATCAATTTGTCAGAGTAAATGTTCAAAGAAAAGTTGTGTTTCAATTCATAAGATTTAAAATACCCCTCTTCATCACTATCAATTTAAAAAAAATTCTCATATTTGAAAACTGAAATGAAACAAGGCTATGTAAGAAACCATTAGGAAACCAGAGTAACTTGGGAATGATACAATTAAATATGCTTTTAAGTACAGCAGCTCTATGGGGATGGGGGTGGGGACAATAGCTTTGCCTAGTGAGCATAAGAGAACAATTCCTACAGAGATGGCTGAACAGATGTCTGTTGACTCACCTTCATACAAGTCTAGAATCAGCATATGAAGACCAGGGTCTGTTTCAGGTAAGATCTTTTTTTTTTTTTTTGCAGAAGTATTGATTGTCAAGTTAGATAGGATCCTATTCCACATTTCCAGATGTTACAAATGTTTGAAACTTTTGAAAAAAAGCATTTTTTCTTAGTAGGTAGCAAGATTCTAAAAATTCACTATTTAAAAATGTATCCCAACCTTTAAATTCCTTTTCAAGCAGTGCCCTATCATATGTCTTTTTGTGAAACAAGTTAAAATGATATACCCTAAGTATTAAACAGATATCTCTCTAGTGCCATTTCTGGGGTATCTCACATACAAGATCATTCATTTCTTCTAAAGATAATTTTTCTGGGAGAATTAATAAATGCTGTATTTTGGAAGAATATAAATTGTAATCAAATAATTTTCTAGTATCAGCATTTTTTGTGAGTTTGGGAAGGTAGGATTTAAGTTTGCTTTACTATTTCAAAAATAAAATGAAAAAAATGAACTTGACTTTATTTTTTGCCCTTTTCTACATGGATCTTAAAACCTGTTTCCTTTCTTTTTCCTTTTTTTTTAAAGTAGTTTCCTCAAGACCGGGGCAAAGATCTCATCACAAGAAGGTCCTATGTTGCTATGGCTGCTGGTGCCAGGTGAAGTTCAGAATTGAGGAAATGTATAGCTAACTGAGGAACAAAAAAGGTGATGAGAGTTGAATTGGCAGAATAATTGATGCAATTATCCTTCCATTCACTTTTAGACTATTAGGCAAAAGGGAGGTTTTCGGATTTAATTATTTGGATAGCAATTTCAATTCTCCACATTACATAGGTACATAGATATTTGATTTCAAAAACACACATATAGCTTATCTAAAATAGTACATTTTTAGTTTTAGAAACTTGTTAAAATATATATTGGGGTCATCAGTTCAATGTAGGTAAACTCTATTCTTACTTATATGAAATGGTTTTGCATAAATTAGCAATTGCCCTGATTGTCTCCTTTTGTTTCTAGAAGCAATAGTCCACTTCCCACACTTAACTACACTGTGATGTGGACCAGTGGCTCAAAATCTTATAGTGACAATAGTACACAGTTATTTGCTAGAAATTGACCTTCAGATGATGTAACATGTCAGTTCTACTTATTGTCCAGGTTTGTGAAATGTGTGAAACTCACACATGTTCAAAACAATTTAACGGGGATATTTTTCTTTTCCTTTCTAACTTCCTTCTAATACTCTTCACACAATGGATATTCAATAAATACAGATTGATTTATTATTGATGTTAATATGGCTGGATATAAATTTAATCTAGTTTCTTTTACACATCTTATTTCTTTTATTTTTAGGCATCCTTCAAGATAGTTAAGCTACTTTTAGAAAAATGATGTTATAAATGTGCTTTCGGTCTGCTTTTTATAAGGAAAATTTCTAGTGTGATAGAAGGAAAAAAGTTATTACTGATCCCTTTTCAATATCCTGTTCTATTTATGGTTTACAGTGGGAGTTTTCAAACTTTTTGAAGTCACAGGACTTTAAATAATAAAGAAGTTAATGGATCAGAAGATCAGGCAATTAATTCTGAATTACTTAAGTCAATATACACACGTCATGAGAAAGTCAATAAAAATGTACATATATATATCAGTAATCCATTCTAAAGGCAAGATGTAAAAGAATATAGGAACAAAATAATGATGTAAATTGAAGATGGAAATTGTGAGGGCTGTAATACAGAGGCAAATTTTCTAAGGCCCCCATTTATAATCCTGGTAGGCTTCCTAATGTTCAAAGTATTCTTCCCTGGATACCATTCACCTACACATGCTAATTTTTCCATTAGAATATAAGTTCTTTGAAGGCAAGACTGTCATTGATTTTGTCATTGTATTCTCAGGGCTTAGAACAGGACTTGGCACATGGTGACCCTTAATAAATTGTTTTTTTAAAAAAAAAATTCATTAATTTGTTGTTCCTTATTGAAATCATTGTAAAATAAATACAAAAGTTCCGGCACATGAGTGTCAGTCTTGTATTGTTTGATTTTTGGTGTGTAACCCTTGTTTGCATTTGGGAACCAATGTGCTCCTTGAGGCTGAGGATGAGACTAAGTTAGAGACAGAAGGGAAATGTAGGGTAATGAGACTCTACTGCTGACATCAGGTTCTCTTCCCTCATCATAATATTACACTTGGCCCTTTTTTAGTATCTTTCCTATGTGCAGATGTATTATTTTACATTCTAGCTTTCTATGCTTTCTCCTGATATATCACCGAGGCATGAGTTTGACTCTGAATTATCCAAGACTTTGCCAGAGGAGCATGAGCTTTAGCAGGTTCTACCATGTTGGAAGGGATTTGAGTAGAGGCTTCATGAAATGGGACTGTATGTCTGCCTTGCAAGGGCTATCTCAGGCAGATTCAGAGAGGAACTATATGTCTGCCTTGTGAAGGCTGACTCAGGCAGGTTCAGATCATCCCTATAAAGTTGACTTCCAGGTAAGGAATTTTTTTTTTTTCAGTGGAAGCAACTCATGCAACCATCCGCTTGGGTGTGAAGGGCTTCTACTCTGCATTGGTTGAGAAAATATCATATTTATGATCCATGAATCAGTCCCTGGAGTATTTGAGGTCTTAGTTATTTGTGTGTGGGTCACATTCCCCTGCTAGGCTGGCATACTTCATGAAGTTTGCATGCAGAGCACATTATTCTGCAGACAAGAGGCATTCAGTGTGCAATTGTTGAGTCAATGAATGGAGGAAAGGAGACCATGAGGTGACAAAGCAAAGGAATGAAGAACAGTCTGACTCTGAGTGTCTGCATTAGTAAGATTTCAGATCATAGATTTTGAACTGGAAGGGACTTTAGAAACTATCTTGTTTAATCTCCCAACTTTGCAGATGAGGAAACTGAGGCCTTGAGATGTTGTAACTTATCTAATTTTAACCTAGTTACATAGATAGCAGTCCGGTCTTAAACCCAAATCTTTCTACTCCAGAACAAACCCTTATACCACAATACCTTAACTAGTGCTCCTTCCCCCAAATTTTCCTGTATGTATTTTGTATGTATTTATGTAGATACTAACTCCCCAAATAGAATGTATACTTGAAGATAGCAACTCTTTCTGTTTTTCAGGTTTCGTATCCCTAGAGCCTAGCATTGTATCTAGCATGTAGGAAGCATTTGACAAATATTTGGTGATCGATTGATTGGACAGCCATATTTTCCTTTTTCCCATTTTACTGGATGATCAAAGCACACCAACTCCTGGATCATTGTGGTATGGTAGAAAGATGAATTAATTTCACTGGTATTCCATTCTTCTGCCTGGGCAAATGACAGCTCCTGTATCCTTAGTGGACTTTCTCTGGTTGCCCTCTCCTCCCAATTCTTCACCTAATGGCTAGCCTTTCTTGTCACGGGCCTATCTAAATTCAGACTGGTGGGACAATATATAAAGGCACATGTCAGAGGAAACACATCAATGATCTCTGTCCCTTTCAGTATTGATGTTCTGTGTTGCCAGGATGCTCTGGTTTCTGATTAGTTCACCAAATGGTAGCACTAAATGGCTAAGTAGATACATTGCCAAGGTGGAACTTGATGGCGGTGAAGGCAAAACCATAGGAGGCCCAGGGCAATTGTAATCACTGATTAACCTGAGGCCCCAGAGCTCATATTTGCTCTTCGAGGGGATTCATTAGTTTGGGTAAATCCTGTTGATGTTGTGGCTGGAATGCTGAGACTAGAAGAACTTCACTGCTTGCTGCTTGCTGATTGGTGGACTCCACCTGCTGAGTCCCACCTACTGGCTGAGAGTATAAAGCAAGCAGGAGAACAAACACCTCATGACCTAAACAGAAGAATTCGATGACTCAATAACCACACACACACAAACACACACACACATACACGCGAAATATGTAAAAGATGGACAATTTCACACACACACACACACACACACAACACCATTTGTAAGACAGCACAATTATTTTTCCCAGACTTCTGGGAGATCCTGGCTTTTTTCAGTCTTGTTCGTCTAAGACTGTGTGGTGCAGTGGAAATATAGTCCTACAAACTAAATCAAAAGAATTGGATTCACATCCCATTCCTGCTACTTTAATAGGCTCAAGAACCAGAAAGGACCCTAGAGATAATCCAATCCAACACCCCCATTATACAAAAGAGAAAACTAGGCTTGAAAAGAAAAATGACTTGCCTAAGGTGATACAAGTATTAACTGGATCTAGCAGCTAGATGTTGAATAGATATTTTCCATTGGATAGAGTGCTATAGACAGAGTTCCATAATGGACAGAGTGCTTCCTTAATTTCAAATTTGGTCTCAGACACCTATTAGCTGTGTAACCCCTAGGCAAATCACTTAACCCTGTTTGCCTCAGTTTCTCATTTGTAAAATGAGCTGAAGAAGGAAAATGGCAAATCATCCCAGTATTTTTGCCAAGAAAATCCCAAATTAAGTATGATTGAAATGAATGAACAACAAAAATATTCCACATACAGTAAGTACTATATTCAGAATTCAAACCCAGATCTTCTGACTACAACTTGAGTGCTTTCTCCACCACACAATGGTTCCTTTATGATTTTGGAGAATTAATTTTCTTAGACTACCCTTCTCATCTGCAAGGATGAGAGAGTTGGACTAAATGACCTCTAAGGTCCTTCCTAGCTTTTAAATTCTGTAATCTACCCTGATCTAGACCACAGCCAGTACTGGATTAGAAGCCAGTACTGGATTACCCAGGTGAAACATGCTTATGGGCTCCCAAGACTGGTTGACATGAAACAATTAATGAGCAGAAACCTCAATGCATAGTTCAGGTTTCTAATATTTATGTGCTTGGCATATCATTGTGCCTTCTTCTTATTACCCAGTGGATACAGACTTATAGTCCTGGCTCTATATTAACTTTTACACTTGAGATCCTTGCCCCCATGTCTTTTTGCCAGTTATACCTTGCCAAGCCCCACCATCTGCTCTCTTTGCTCTTATCCATGTGTTGCTGAACAGAGCTGGAGAATGTAAAGAAACCATGCTGACTGGGCTTACTACAAATTTGTTACATAGTCTCAACTGGGTCCTCACTGCAACAAGGCAATGTTTTTACATTTCTCTAATCCATTTACTATCCACTCATTACAAATCTTTCATCCCTCCTCACACTTCCATGGTACCCATTGTCCCATCCTCAAATGAAAACCTTGCCTCACATTTCACTGAAAAGATTGAGGCCTTTCACCAAAAGTCCTCTCTTTTTCCTTCGACTTCATCTCATTCTACACAGATGTCTCCTCCCACTACCACAAAAAAGTGGTCCTTCTCCATATCAAGCAAACCCCTCAACATGCACCCTTGATCCCATTCCATCCTGTCTTCTCGAGAAGACTGCCAAATCATGCCCACTCCCTCTCTGATCTTCAGTTTCTCCCTATCGACTGGGTACTTCTCGGCTTCTGACTAACAATTTCATCTCTCCTTCATTTTATAAAATCCCTTACTTGATCTGACTATCTTTTCCAGCTCATGCTCTTTATCTCTTCTTCCTTTCATGACTATACTCTTTGAGAAAGTCATTTATAATTGGTACCGTCACTTCATCTCTTCTCATTCTCTTCCAGATCTGCTCTATTCTGATTCCAACCTCATCATTCAACTGCTCTCCCCAAATTACCACTGATCTTAATTGTGAAATCTAATGTCCTTTTCTCAGAACTCATCCTTCTTGACCTCTCAGCAATCTCTTACAGTGTCAATCACTTCCTTTCTTGGATATCCTCTCCTCTCTAGGTTTTTGGGACAGTTTTCTCCTGGTTCTCCTCTGATTTCTTTAACTGCTCTGCCAGACCTAGAGGCCTGTGGGCTACCCGAGTCTTCTTACCTCACCTCCCGAGGTCTTCGGATGGCCAAACCGGATGCTCGTATGAGAGAAAGGACGTTCCAGAGTCGAACAAGGGTTGAGCTTTATTTCAGGGTCTAGTTACAAGTGCAGGGGATTCTTCCTTAGGAGGGAAAGAGAATCTCCCAAGGAGGCAAAGATCTTACAATAAGAGATTGGAAGTAGAAGTACAAGCGGGGAGAGAGGGGGAGGGGAGAGAAGGAGAAGAGGAAAAGCGGAGCCTTGTGTCCTCTTTGGCTCCTCACGTGCTAAGAGAGCTTTCAGGCTTCCCTGATCCTACTTAACTCTCCAGTCGCATAGTTTGCATCTAAATACCGTGCTGTTAGATAACAATAGTGTGCCCAGATCCGGGACAATCTCGAGGGCGGGGAGATCTCTCTCCCATCACGTTTCTCACGGGAAGAGGCGGAAATACACGAGATAGCTCGGTTCACCTCGATTCCCAGCCGTTTCCTGGGGGCGTCTCGTGAGAGCGCTAAGATTTAGAAGTTCCCACCTTTACCCGCCCGAGACTGTCCACATGGAATTGAGCTTCCAACCCCAACACTGCTCCTTCCTCAGTCTCTTTTTCTGGATCCTCATCCAGGTCACGTCTGCTAAGAGTGGGTATGTCCCAAGACTCTGTCCTTGACCCCTTTCTGTTCTCCTTCCATACTCTCACTTGCTGACATTTTCAGCTTCCATGGATTCAATATCATTGTCATGCAGATGATTTTCAGATCTAGTTATCCCTCCCTAACCTTTCTCTAAACTTCCTTACATCTCCAACTGCCTATTAGACATCTTGAATGGGATGTCTTCTAGATTTCTTGAATTCAACCTGTAAAAAGAGAGTTATTATCTTCCCCCTAAGCCCTTCCCCCATTTGAACTTCTCCATTACTTTTGAGGGCACTCCTATCCTTCAGTTATCTAGGCCTGCAACTTTGGTACCATCTTCCATCCAATCTGTTGCCAAGTCTAGTTGTTCTATTTTTCATATCTCTTTATATGTTTCCTTCTCTTCACTCTAACAGCACCACCATGGCACAACTTCTTATCACCTTGTTCCTGAAATATTGCAATAATCCACCAATTGATATTCTGCTCCAAGTCTCTCCTCACTGCAGTCTATTCTCCACTCAGTTCCCAAAATGATCTTTGTAAAACACAGGTCTGACCATGTCATACCCATCCCCAAATCTTAATGGATAAATTCTAGTGCTTCCCTATTACCTGCAGAATCAAATATAAAACCCTCTGGATTTTAAAGCTCTTCATTACCTGGCCCATTCCAACTTTTTCAGTTTTCTTTTTCTCCCCCATACCTGTCTTTATATTTCATAGTGCCCTTTTCTTTTAACATTTTAATTTATCATTTATTTATTTAAAACCTTCTTTTCTTTTTAAATTTGGACTTCCAAATTTTTTCCCTTTCTCCCATCCCCTCCCATGCCTGGTGAGAAGGCAAGCAATATGATATCAATTATACATGTAAAAGCATGCAAAACATATTTTCATGTTAACCATATTTCAAAGAAAGCAAGAAAAACAAAGAAAGTGAGAAACTTATTCTTCAATTTGTACTCAGAGTTCATCAGTTCTCTTTTTGAAGGTGGATGGCATTTTTCATCATGAATTGTCTTTGGATTGGAGTTGTCTTGGATTATTGTATTGTTGGGAGATTGTATTGATCAGAGTAGCTAAGTTTTTCACAGTGGAAACCTTGCTTTTAGTGTATACGATGATCTTGTTATTCTCATTTTACTTTGTATCAGTTCAGATGGTTTTTGCTGTGTTTTTTGGAAACTATCCCTCTCATAAATTCTTATAGCTCAGTAGTGCTCCTTCACAATCATATACCACAATTTGTTCAGCCATTGCCTAATTCATGAGTATCCCTTTGATTTCCAATTCTTTGAGCTGCTGTAAATATTTTTGTATATATAGAGGTTTTCCTTTGATCTCTTAGTGATACAAACCTAATAGTGAGATGGATGGGTCAAAGGATATGTGGCAGTTTTGTAACTTTTTGGGTATAATTCCAAAATTGTTCCCTAGAAAGGTTGGACCAGTTCACTACTCTACCATCAGTTCATTAGTGTACCTATTTTTCCCTCATCCCCTCTAGCATTTGTCATTTCTGATAGGTGTGAGGTGGTACCTCAGAGTTGTTTTCATTTTCATTTCTCTAACCAGTAGTTATTTAGAACACTTTTTTCATATGACTATAGATAACTCTGATTTCTTCTTCTGAAAACTACCTGTTTATATCCTTTGACCATTTATCAATTGGCGAATGGCTCGTAACTTTATAAATTTGACTTGGTTCTATATTCAGTATATATTTGAAAAATGATGCCTTTATTAGCGAAACTTGCTATAAATTTTTTTTATATTTTCAGTTTAATACCATTTCCTTGATTATCTCATTTAAATAGGTCGATTTTTACTATTATTTTGTCTGAGATCCTAATTGCTGCCTCTGCTTTTTTTTTTTACTTAAGCTGAAGCATATTAGATTCTGCTCCAGTCCTTTATTTTAACTCTGTGTGTGTCTTACCATTTCAGCTGTATCTCTTATAAACAACATATTGTTGGATTCTGGTTTCTAATCCATTCCTGCTTGCTTCCCTTTTATGGGAGAGCTCATCCCATTCACATTCACAGTTATTATTATTATTTCCATTCATCCCATTTTTTCTTTCTTCCTCTCTTTTTATCCTGTTCTTCCTCAAAAGTCTATTTTGATTGTAATCATTGCCTTCCTTAATCCACCCTACCTTTTATTATCCTCCCCTTTCTTTTCCATTTCCCTCCCATTTCTCTATTGGTTATATTGCATTTCTATATACAACTGAGTGTGCATGTGTATATATATATATATATTCTTCCCTCTTTGAACCAATTCCAATGACAGTAGGTTCAAACATTTCCCAACATTCACCCTCCCTCCACCATTTCCCCTTTCATTGTAAAAACCTTTCTGTGTGCATCTCTTTTATGTGAGAAAATTTTCCCCATTCTATATCTCCTTTCTTCTTTCTCCTAGAACATCCCTTTTTCTCACTCCTTAATTTTTTTTGGAGATCATTTCGACATAATTGACTCACATTCATACTCTCTGACTATGTAAATTCCTGTCAACTGTCCTAGTAATGATAAAGTTCTTAGGAGTTACATTATTATTTTTCCATATAAGGATTTATACAGTTCCTTATTATTACTCTTTCATGCTTACCTTTTTATGCTTCTCTTGAATCTTGTGTTTGAATATCAGATTTTCTATTCAGTTCTGGTCTTTTCATCAGGAATGCTTGAAAGTCCTCTATTTCATTAAATGCCTACTTTCCCCTCTGAAGGATTATACTTATTTTTCACTGGGCAGGTTATTCTTGGTTACAATTTTAGCTCTTTTTTGCCTTCTGAAATATCATATTCCAAGCCCTTCCCTCCTTTAATGTGAAAGGTAGTAAATCTTGTGTGATCCTGACTGTGGCTACATGAAATTTGAATTGTTTCTTTCTGATTGCTTGAAGTATTTTCTCCTTGATCTGGGAGCTCTGAAGTTTGACTATGATATTCCTAGGAGTTTCCATTTGGGGATTTATTTCAGGAGGTGGTTGGTGGATTTCTTCCATTTCTATTTTACCCTCTGGATCTAAGATATCAGAGCTGTTTTCTTTGATAATTTCTTAAAATATGCTCTTTCCTTAATCATAGCTTTTGATAGTCCAATAATTCTTAAATTGTTTCTCTTGGTTCTATTTTCCAAGTCAGTTGTATTTTCCGATGAGATAGTTCACATTTTCTTCTTTAAAATTTTCTTTTTCCGACTTTGTTTTTCATTGTCTCACGGAGTCATTACCTTCCACTTGCCTGATTTTAAATTTAAAGAAATTATTTTCTTCAGTGAGATTTTGTATCTCCTTTTTCATTTGGCCAATTCTGCTTTTTAAGGAGCTCTCTTCAGTGAATTATTTTCTTTTTGTCACTGAATTTGGATTCAGAAGACCTGGGTTCAAATCCTGATTCTGTGTGATGTTGGGAAAGACATTTAATTTAGGGACCTTACTTTCCTACTCTGTGAAATGAAGTAGCAAGAATAGATGATTTCCATGTCCCCTTTGAGCTCAAAACTTAAAGTCTTGAGATATGTTTTGTATTTTCAGAATTTTTTTGCCCAGTATAACTTTACATAGCCTCATCCCATTCTAGAAATAAAAGTAGTGGCTTATGTTTATGTTGCAATATTAAAACAAAATAGTGGAACAACTTGTAGAAATAATAAAATAAGTCTCTTTTCTATTTTAATAGTCATATTTAAAGCAAGTTTTCTGGCATTCTTTTCTACGCTCTTTTCTTTTTAAAAAACGTTATAAATTAGAAAGAAAGTCCTTCCATGTAAGAGGCATCCTGCTTCATAGGAAAGAGAGCTTTGGACTTAGAGTCAGAAGCCCTGAGTTCAAGAGCAGAGTCTTTGTTTTGTGTCTTACTGCTATACATTTTGATCTGGGGCAGCTCACTTAACCTCTGTTTGTCTTAATGTCACATCTTATCTTACTGTAACATTTCCCCAACCTATGGCAGTCCTGGTTGTTTGCATCCCCAGAAGAGTTGGGCTACTATTTCTAGTGAGTGGGTGGCTCTCCTCCTACCACCATCATCTTCTCAATAGTTAGTAGACTGCGTTCTTCAGCTAAAGCATTTACTCAAATGGAATAGGAAGATCAGCTGTTACAAAACATTCTCCACTAGACCTGGGATGCACTTTCTCACAAATATACAACATTCAGTGGGGAGAAGAGTGACCATGAACTGAAGAGGTCTCTGCCCATGAGCAAGGGGTATGACCAAGGCAACTCCCAACTCCAGAAGTTCAGTACTCAGTGTCCTTTCTTGCTCCAGAGGGTCCTTATCAATTTCACTTCAGGGAATAGCACTGGTGATGGATGAGTTATTCCACTGCTCAGCTGAGCACAGAATTTCTGCTCAATGAACAACTCTGTCAATATCCCTCTTTGTAGGGAGTACTGTTTTGGCTGCATGAGTCAGTTTTCTCCTGAAATGAGTCAAACAGATCATTCAGCTGCTCTGCTGACTTCTCATTGAGCTTGGATACTGCTGGGTTTGATCGGGCAGGTAACTTGGCACTGGGCAGAACTGCCTGAGCTAGGCCAAACAGGTCACTCAGATGCTAGACTTTTGCCAGACGAGACTGAACAGGTCACTCACCCGCTGGGCATCTACTGCTGAACTGGCTGAGCAGGTTGCTCTGTTGCTAGGCTCTTCTTTGGGATTGGCATGTGTGCTGGTCAGGCAGATCTACTAGGCTCACTCTTCACTGGGTAGCTCCACCTTCATCCATTGGCTTAACTGGGTGTTACTCTTCCTTCAAGTGTGTTACAGTGCTCTTTTCAGCTGGAGTGCTATAGCTATCCAATTTATTCAGTAGTTTTTAACAATAGAGAGTCCTGGAATTTTGAACAAGCTATCTGGAAAGGAGGGGAGAGATAAAAAAAGAAGGTAGTATTCAAAGCTCATAGAGTTAGGGATGGGAGAGTAATATCATGAGTACCAGAAATCTACCTGGGCTGGCTGGTCATTTTCATACAAGTTTGTCCCTGTTCATTGGCCATGATACTAGTAGACCTAGTAAAATGTACACCTTGGAAAAATGAATACAACCAACTCTTATAGACAGACTTTTATCAGAGAAATCTGAGATGATCAAGTGAAAGGTATCTTTGTATTTAGTGAAAATGTTATTATATAACAGGGGCAGCTAGGTGGTGCAGTGGATAGAGCACCAGTGCAGGAGTCAGGAGGACCTGAGTTCAAATCTCACCTCAGACTCTTGACACTCACTAGCTGTGTGACCTTGGGCAAATCACTTAACCCCAATTGCCTCATCCTGGATCATCTCCAGTCATCCTGATGAATATCTGGTCACTGGGTTCAGATGGCTCTGGAGGAGAAGTGAGGCTGGTGACCTGCACAGCCCTCCTTCACTCAAAACAAAGTCAACTGCAAGTCATGTCATCATTTCTCTGATGGCATAGTCTTTTCAGCAACGAAGGATGAACACACATTATATAACTCCTTTTATATCTCCTTGAACAACATATTTTTAATTGCATATATTCAGTTAGCTGACTATGGCTCTTGGGTAAGACTCACTGTGGAGTCAACATTCTAATTCCAATTTTACTCATTCTTAAGCAGGAATGATAAAACTTCGGTTTTTCTAATGCCCATTGTCCCAGGCTAACAACTTGCAGGTTTCCTTCCTTTATATCAGATTTCTTTGCTCTTCTCTTTTGCCCTCCTCTACTTTTGGCCCTTCTTCCCTCATTCAGTCCCAGCATACACACAACAGGTGAGCTCTGCTAGTTAAGTTATTGTTCATTTAAGCAGAGCAACCTGCTTTGCCTGCTGTCAGCTCTAACTGATCTATTTCCCACATAAGAACGCCATTTGCCTTTGGGCCCTTTGAGCAAGAACAGGTTAAATGACTGGGCCAGCACTGGGAGGATTCTGCTCTGTCTAGGCCAAAACAATCTGGGTGGTTTGTGGGATATTTTTGCATGTCCTTGTCTCACCACAAATTACCCCAGGGCTAATCAGTTGGAAACAAGAATTTACTCAACAGCTAAGTAGCTGTTAGCTACTAAGTAAGCCAGAGATCAGATTTTATTCCTTACCTATGTGGTTTCTAGAACTGTGTAGAAATAGTCACAAAAAGTTTTCAATTAAAAAAAAAATAACATATACTGGAGGCAAATTTTCCCAATGCCATAAGAAAATATTCATTTCAACTGAGTTCATCTCCACCAGTACCGGGGTTTTTTGCTACTCTACCCCAAATATTCAATTTCTCACCCAGCTCTGGTAATTTTTTGCTATACATTCATTATTCATATTTGTGAATAAATGTTGATCATTTCTTCGCACCCTCAATATTTATTAAGATTCCACACATATATTCTATGGTCTTTCCTGTACACATACCAGCTTCCTCATTTTCACTATATCTTGTCTTATGATTCCTTTTAGTAGACTGATTTTCAGATATTTCAAGATCCACATGAGATATTGATATTTTATGCAGCACTTTCTTAGGCTCTAAAAAGTACTTTGGATTTGCCTATTTGTTTAGCACTTAGTAAACCACTAGTGTTGGGGTCCATGGATATATTTCGGTGGGATGATCCATGAACTTGGATGGAAAAAAAATTGCATCCTTACTTACAATAGAACTGACTCTAACTAGAATTTAGCATTTCCTTTGATGGTGAACACAAGCAACAAACCATAGGAGTATTAGACTTTACTTGACTGCTAGAGGTCCATCTGCCCCTCAAAAAAAAAAAAAAAAGAAAAGGAAAGAAAAAAAAGGTTAAGACCCCTGCTGTAGGTAATTGTCTAGTAAAATTAAAAATGGAGACTATTTCTCCAATGGCACTCATTCAATTCAATCATTCCTTATTTTCCCCCTACTTTATGAACTAAACATTCTACAATGAAAAAAAATGGAGACTTTAATGAAGGTATAAATGGCATGCTTATCAAATTTGTGGATGACACAAAGGTGAGAGGGACAGAGAATAAATTGGATGACAGAATGAAGATCCCAAAAGATGTTAACAGATTAGAACAATGGGCTGACTCTGATAAGATGAAATTTAATAGATATAAATGAATACTAGTTAAAAAAAATCTACACAAAGACAGGATGGGGAGGATGTGGCTTGACAACAGCTGTTATAAAAAATACCTGGGGGTTGTAATGGAATGTAAGCTCAACATAAGTAAACATTGCCACATAGAATCCAAAAAAGTTAATGTGATCTTAAGCCGCTTTAAGAGAAGCTTAATATACAGAAGGAGGCTGTTCTTTGCCCTGGTGAGACCACATCTAGAGAATGATGTTTAGTTTAGATTCTGCCAGATTACTGGAGTCTGTATGCCCACTGGCATTATCTGCAGTTAGTGGAAGTCTTTGGTCTGGTTCTACATCCTTGGCTGTGCCAGTCCAGAGTGGAGAGGGTAGCGTGATTTCATTTTAAGTTTTTTCTCTGCTCCACTGAAAAGGAAGTCATTCTGCTTTAAGATTCTATTACACTTTTGGGGGTCTTGTGGAAAGAAAACCCATGGTTTGGACTGGGTGAATCAGTGAAATTACATATCCTTATTCTTTTTGATCAGACTCTAAAACGTATAGGTATACCTAAATGTAGTGTATAGGACCTATAGGCAATAATTACACATTGTAGAGTCTGAGTGGAATGCTTAAAGCAGGCAATAAAAAAGCAACTTGGAGAAGCAGTTTTGTTTCTGAGTTAATAGTTACTATAGGGAACAGTTATTTTATTCTGTAATTAAAAGTTCAGAGTGAGGGTAGAAAGTGTTGTAAAGTTAGCTAGGTGATAGAGTGGATAGGGTTCTGGGCTTGGAGTCAGAAAGACTTGATTTCAAATTTGGCCTCAGGTGCTTATTAGCTGTGTGACCCTGGACAAGTCACTTAGCCCTGTTTACCTCAGTTTCCTCATCTATAAAATAAACTGGAGAAGGAAATGGACAAACCACTCAAATATTTTTGCCAAGAAAACTCAGAATGGGGTGATGAAAAGTCAGACAGGACTGAAATGACTGAACAACAGCAAGAAAGCTTTATAGCAGGTGATGGGAGGAGAAGGACAGCCACACCAGGGGCAGACTGCTCACTAGCAGAGGTTATTGAAAACCCTGCATGATTTGAGTGCCAGAGGAGAAGGAGAGGAATGGAGTAGTTTGTTAACTGTATCAAACTGGCAGTATTCTTTTGGCTGAAGGATGTCCATCCCTCATGTCAAGGGTGGGAAAGACATCAGAGCTTTTGTTTACCCACATGGAAGCTGGGTTGAAATATGGTGAAACCAGATTGTAATAGAATCTCCTACTTCAGAGTGTCTCCAGTGTGTAGAGAATAGTGGCAGGAAAGATAAAGGAAGGACTGGGTAAGAATCATGAGAATTTGGATGCACTTCTGGGGAAGTTGTAACTTCCCAGACAAAGAGAACTTTTGACTGTGGAGATTGAGCCAAGAGACAAAGAACCCTTGAGGCTTTTTTCTCACCTAGCCCACACAGAATGTGCCAAAAGACAAGCAAGACAGCTGTGCTACATAGCTACAGGTCAATGCCAAGGGAGCATTATGTCTGATCCAGTAGGTGAGAGGTAAGAAGATTCCAGGAGCCAGCTTTCTACACAAAACCTTACACACAGCTCCCAAGGAGAGCTACTGTTTTGCAGATCAAATACTCTTAAGGAAGTTGCCTCAAATATTGAGAGAAAAAAGTGGGGAAAGAGCTAAATGGGGTGGAAAAGCCTATTATATATGCAACTTTGCCTACAATATCGACAAGGCACAGAAGACACAGAGATCAGACACAAGTAAAAATGGACTAATGTTTGAGAAAATGGAGGGGGTAGGAAGCTGAAATATACTTTTTTCTATTTTTAATTTATGGAATAAAACAGGCATTTCCATAACACACTATAGTAAAAAGGATTATTGCATTATAAAACTGCAAATCAATTATGTACAGCTTGCTATTCCTTTTAAATACATAATGTAAAATAGATAAGATATATTATATACAAATAAATACGTTATAAAATAAATTAATGTATTGAATATGTAATACTAACTAAATAGATAAATTTATAATAAATATGAATATTTGAACTTATAAATACAAAATATAAAATATAAATTTAGACAAATATATAATATATTAATAATATGTAAGTATATTTCATATATCATTATTATTTGTATTATACACACATATATAATATGGGGATTGCATCGGTCTCTGCATTATCATAACATAAGGAGGAGGCTTATTGGCTAGTTTTCTGCATTTTACTACTCATCAGCTTTATCGTAGAGCTAAAGGATAACTGCCCCTTCCAAAAAAAAATTCCTTGACCTGAGCCAACCAAAGATTTGAACCCTGAACTGCTCCTATGAATATGACTATTCTGTTGTGTTCTTACTGATAATTAAATATTATATAACTGTTTATCATATATAGATAAATTTGTTATAATATAACAGAAAAATAAATTTCTGTAGAAGGTTACTTGGATAACACACACATATGTATACGTATATGTATTTGTACATATATATCATATATATCGCCTGGATAACATATGTTTGCTTTAGGTCATTGGCAATAATTTGCTAATTACAAAACAATGGCACCAGAGCAAAATCACTCCAGATAATTTAAGGAATGGAAAGTTCCAGAAGAAACCTGTAACTTCATGAACTTAAATGGAGTGTTGTCCAACAAGACCTTCCATCTCTTTTCCCTTCATATATAAAGTGAAACAGGACTCAACTGGGAAAATTAGGAACTAGAATGAGAGCTTTAGCAAAGAGAGAGGGCTAAGTGAATATTCTAGTAACCAACAGATTACATAGTTCATCTCTCTGTTTGTGCACAAAATACCCTTTCTGCTCTTTAATGGAGAAGGCAAGAGAGTTGGGAGAGTGTTTCTTTAATCTTTGTACTATCAAGGAAAATGCAATGCTACTTAAAAGATGAGATAAGTGCTCTGACACCAGCGTGTTTTCATTAGAAAAAATGAGGTCAAGTCAAGTCAGGCTTCTATTAAGCACCTACTGTGCGCTAGCCATTGTGCTAAAGCTGGGGATACAATGAAGGGCAAAACACACACACACAAGCAAAAAAAACAACCCTGGTCTCAAGAAGTGAAACTTGGAGCAAGAATCTACAGAGAGGTTGAGCTCAGTCTCTTTGTAGGTGACACTGGGCTGACTGTCAAGTCCCAGAACATGACAGAACCTCCTAAATGCGATCAAATCCCCCGTCTTGAAATGAGTCAAAAGTATAACACGGAAGCCAAGAAGTTAATGTGATTTTAGATTGCATTAAAAAAAAATTAATCTACAGGAGACAATAGTCCCACCTTCCTCTGCCATGGTCAGATCTCACCTGGAAAATATACAGGATAGGGATTTTGTGGGTAGGAGTATGTAAGCCAAAGAATAGGGGGAAACAAGTCCCCACAAATGTAATGGCAATCTAGTGCCATGTGAGTCTCTGATTCAAGGATATAGTAATTGAAATGTTTCATTTTAAATGCACTGGGGTTGGGAGAGAGTGAGCAAAGTTGGAACGAATGGTTGATCAGATGAGATAATGTATGTAAAGTGCTTTGTGAACCATAAGACATTATGCAATTGCTGGCTCTTAATGGTGTCATATGTTTCAGAAAATAATAGTTAAATAATTTCTAGGGAGCAGTAATAATGGTAAAGCTGTGAATGTAGCAGTGTAGCCATCGTCACAGCAGCCGCTCAGGGATTTCAAGTCTTTGGTAGGCTGAGGTCAAGGGGTGTGTGTGTGTGTGTGTGTGTGTGTGTGTGTGTGTGTGTGTGTGTAAGGGACAGTTATTCTTTAGCTCTGATCCAATGAAACTAATGAGTAGTACAATTCAGAAAACTGGCCAACAAACCTATTCCTTAAGTTATGATCATGCAGGATGCTTGGTTGATGCAATCCCCATGTGTACTTTTGAGTAGGCTTATAGGATTAATTGGCCAGTCCCTCATTACAGTAGGACAACCCAGTCATCTGTGATGTTGTACTCTTCCTGTGGTTTGTTGCTTTAAGTAGGTGAGTCAGAGAACCAGCCTTCAAATCCTGATTTTGACACTTTTTGCCTGGGGGATCTTCAGGAAATTAGTCCAGGCTCAATTGCCTCATCTGTAAAATAGTGAGGTTAGATTAAATGACCTCCTCAGTTCCAGTTCTATATTTGTTAATTTGTGGTTCTAGAAAAGCTATCCTCAGTGGATCCTTATTATTGTGTGGAAAGAGGAGAGAGGTAAGTTTTTCATATTTTCATATTTTGGGTAAATTCTTCATTTACCAATTGTAGCTGCAAAGTTGTGACCAGATAGAGCATTTCTCTTTCCAATTCCTCTCTTAGGTATATTTTTTTATTTTGTTCAGCTGTTTCAGTCTTGTCTAACCCTTCTTGACCCCATTTGGGGTTTTCTTGGCAAAAATACTGGAGTGGTTTGTGATTTCCTTCTCCAGCTCATTTTATAAAGAAACTGAATCAAATAGGGTTAAGCAACTTGCCCAAGGTCACACTGGTAATAAATGTCAGAGGCTAGATTTGAACTCAGGAAGATGAATCTTCCTAACTCCAGGTCCAGTCCTCTATCCGCTATGCCACCTAGCTGCCCAGTTATGTGTACCACTTGGTTGAAAATACATCTAATCTAGCAAAATAACCCTAGGAAAAGATACACTTACCTTTGGGATTTAGCCTCTTACTAATATGATATCCAGTCTGGTCAAGATTATAGTATCCTTGGGACTATTAGCTCCAGGTTCCTGTTTGCATAGCTGCAAGGGCCTATGTAGAAATACCGTGCAAGATGTTGTGATTCCTTTATCCCCACAAATAAACTGAGTCTTGGATGAAGTTGGTAGGTAATTACCCTTCTATGAAACATCCAGAAACCACTAAATTATAATTTTAAGGTTACAGTAAGGATGAATTGAGGTAGTGCCATTTCCTGTACTCTTTAGAATGCTCTGCTGTAGACTTTCTAGCGTCTGTGAAACATAATGTGGGCTTTTTTTTGCACAGTCCTCTGGGATTGGTTGACCACTTCATTACTCTCTTTCCTATGCTGCCATTTTTATAGCCCCAAGGGAAAGTCGGAAGGCCAGACAAAATACCAAGCACCATAGTTGTCTTTATGCTGTACGGCCATAGAAAGCTGAGCATGGAATGCCCCATTTTTCTAACAGATTAAAATGTAAACAAAGAATAAACCAATTTCAAACTGTTATGTTTTTAGCTGCTTGTTCTAGGAGACTCTCCATACGAGTAACAATAATATTGTATGACTTTCTTACCTTGATTGCTGCTTTAGATCTGCCCGATAAAATATTTGCTTAAGTTAATGTGTTGTCTTTGGAGGGAAAAAAAGTACCATCTATTGTGATTGAGGGAACTTTAAAAAATTGTAGAATTTTTGTTTCCAGTTAAAGTAAAAAAGGTCAAATGGCTATGAAAATTCTGAGTGCATTTCATTTGAAACTGAAGGCTACTTACCTTCAAGTTTCTAATAAAGACCTCAATTTAAGAAAATTAAATTCAATTAAAATAATAAATAAAATCAAAACACACAAGGAAAAGTACAGCTTGTACAGTGGTTACAAATAGTAATCCGTGGGCTTAGTGATAATCTTGCAGTACTTTCTTCTTTAAGAGAAAAGGACATCCAGCATCTTCCTTTTTTGGCTATCTCACAATCACTTGGAGTGACCTGATACCCCCATGTTTTCATTAGAAGAGGTCAAATCAAGTCATGCTTTTATTAAGCACCTACTATGTGCTAACCACGGTACTAAAACTTGGGATACAAAGAAAGGCAAAACAAACACACAAAAAACTAGGTCCCTGGTCTCAAGGAGTGAACCTTGGAGCAAGAAGTGGGCTGTACTGAGAAGGGACCAGCCATCCAAAGCAAGTCCCTGGGTTATTTTTTTGCTTGTTTTTTGATTTTTCCTTCTTTTCTTTGGTTCTTTCCTTTCCTTCCTTCCTGGTTACTATTCTCAAAGGAGACATAAACAATGTTCTAAGAGGAAAGGCCATCAGGCCTTCACATTTAAGGCTGACATGTAGCTCATTGTTTTTGCCTCTTTGCAATTCTTCTTTTAGGTGAAGAAGGATTAGAGACAGTTATTGACCTTGTGAGCTTTGAGAAGTCAGAATGGTAAGCCATCTGGGATGGGGATAAAGGGGAGCTAAAGGCCATGCCAGATTTTGTAGCTTATTAAGAACCTAGTTTAGCAGTAAAGTGCTGCTGGAATGGCTTGAGGGATCTAGTTCGGTGGTAGCTGACTTGAGACCTTATCTAGAGACTGTGGCTTTGGAAGTGAACTTGGCAGGATCAACACTACCTAGAAATGACTAAGTTCCTGTTTACTATGCCCAGGGAGTAAGGAGGCATAAGGAAATAAAAATCCCTTTGTAAAAGCTAAGCAACGTTAATTGGCTAAATGGAACTGGGTTGTAATTTCCTGGGAAGTTAAGAAGGGAGCGAGCACATTGAATTGGGGGACTGGGGCTAGAACTCATGCCATTAGAGAAAAAGTGTAGCTGACCTCTGAGGTGAGTCTTGGTGCACTATAAATTTAGCACACTTTCCCTGTACCACCATTGCCTTTCCATAGAAGTTGTGGTTTTGAGGAGAGAGGAGAGTTTCTATGTATTCCCTTGAATTTGTTTATTTCTTTTTAATTTGCGCATTTTTTTTTTTGTTTCCACCATTCTGAAAGTCATTTTTAGGTGCTTGGTACCAGCCTCAGACTCTTGATTGAAGACATATCTGACTGTGTGAACCTAGGCAAGTCACTTAACCTTTCAATGTCCCAAGAAACACATTATGTTTCAGAGTAGGTGCTCATCTGTTTTGGTAGATGGCATTTACTCATTGGGACTTCTCCACAGAAGTGAAATTGCAAGTCTCCACCAATCACTATCTGTGGTAGGAAAAACAGCTCATCCCCTCTCCCCATGCAGCTCAGGCTAACTTTTTCCTTAAAAAATATGGAGACATTTCTTGAGACTCAGTTGATGCAGGACTTTAAGGGCTCAGACCACTGAGGTCACTTTGTTACCATCTAAGTACAAAGCAGGAGCTCCATAATGGGTCATTCAGGCAAGAAACCTTTACCTAGAAACTAGAAGTGTCCTCAGCGCCTGGTCTTGTTGCCTTATTGAATGTCCTTTTCCTACTATAGCCACATAAACGTCTTGTTAACAGTTGGATGAACTAAAAGTGTCCCATTTGATTCCAACCTGAAGCTCACTAGGGGACTGGCTTGAGTCAGAACATAGCTAGTACTTGGCAGAAGTTGGATTTGAGTCCAGGTCTTTCAGCAGATGGACTATTCTAGTCACTGCACCATCTACCTGCTGTCTCTTATAATGGACAAGTTAGTTTGTCCATTACATGGACCAGTGTTTCCTTTTCTGTAAAATGAGAGGGTCAGATTATATTGTACTTACTAGCACTAAATCTATGATCCTATGAAGACCCTTTGCCTTTAAATATTTTCAAATCCCAGTAAAATGCCTTTAATATTTAACTGTTTCCTCAGTATTTTAAAATTGAAGAAGACTAATTGTATGATTGATTTTTTCTAGATCATTAAATAATTATTTATTAAAGCTGATTAATAGGTGCATACCAGATATATATGGAATGTACCTATATATTCCATATTCCATATATATGGAATAATTTTCCATATAGAATCTTTCTTGAAAAGATATTTTTTTAAATCTTAATATCAAATATAAATAAGAAAGTTGCTTAATAGAGCTTTATATTTCAAATAATTTCTAAACATGAAGTATAATAACACTTGTTTTCAGCACCTCCTTCTAGACTGCCAATAAGATTCTTTGTCCATTTTTCTCATAGAATCTTAATCCTTTTAAAAATTTACTTATTTATTTGTTTTTAGTTTTCAACTTTCACTTCTAAATTTTCTCCTCCTCTCTCATCTGCCCCCGCCCCAAGATGGGGTACAATCTGACATAAGCTATACACATACATTCATATTAAATATATTTTCACATTAGTCATGTCATAATGAAGAATCAGAACCAACGAGAGAAACCATGAGAAAGAGAAATAAACAAAAGAGAGATATCAAATAGTTTGCTTCAATCTGCATTCAGACTCCATAGTTCTTTTTCTGGATGTGGACGGCATTTTCCATTATGAGTCTTCTGGAGTTGTCTTAGATCCTTACATTGCTGAGAAGAGCTAGAATTTTAATCATTTTAAAAAGTAAGTTTTTATATAGGTAAGACATTTCATTTGCTTGCTTTTAAACAAATCTCTGTTGCAAAAGCAATCATTATATAATAACTAGAATGACATAGCATGCTAAAAACAAGTGTCATTTTTCCAATGTTATTCCAATATTAAAATTCTTATCTGAGCTAGTTTCATCATCTTCAGTATTGTACTGTTAATACAACATTCTGTTTGTCCACTGTCTCGCAACACTCTCTCATGTCCTTTCCTTTTTGTAGTTATCTCTTCCTGCTTTTATTTACATACAGCATTTGTTAATTTGTTAATTAGCTTCAGATGGAGTAGAGCTTCTTGGTGGTGGTCACATCAAGACTGTCCACATGCCTAGGGAGCTGTCCACTTTTGATTCATTATCTTCTGCAGAGTTCAGTATTGCTACTTGGAAATGACCAATCTGCCAGATTAATTTTTTCCTTTAAGGTAGTTAATAGACTTATTAAAGATTTGATTTGACTAGGGTTTCCCCCACCCAAACTTTATTCTTCTTGGTGATTTAAACGAATAATTTTCCATATGATTGCTCCAAATCCTTTAATATAACAGAAATGCAAATAAAACCTCCCAACTCTGAGATTTTGTCTCATTTCTATTAAACTGCAAAGATGATGAAAGATGGGAATAAGCAGCATTAGAGGGGTTGTGGGAAGACGGATGCACTACCAGATTGTTGTAGAGCTGTGAACAGGTCCAAACATTCTGAAAAGCAGTTTAATGACTCTAAGAAAGTGAGTTAAATGTTCTTCATCTACCTGCTAACCCAGAAAGCCGACTGCTAGTCACATACCCCAAGGATATCAATAATAGAAAGAAATGTCCTAAAGACTCCAAAATATTCATAGCACTTCTTGGTAACTGTTACTTGGAGTAACAAAGAACTGAAAGCAAAACCTATGCTTATTGATTAGAAAATGGGTGAAGAAGATGCATTTCTGATTATGATGGAATGTTATCATACTATAAGTAATGATGAATATAAATAAAATTGGGAAACCATGCATGAACTGATGCAAATAAAAATAAGTAGAACCAGGAAAACGCACACATTGCCTCCAGCAATATAAATGAACAATAACAAAAAATGAAAGAAATTTGAAAGCCACAAAGTTATAAAGACCGATATTTTCTCAAAAGAAGAGATGGGAGAAGATATTTTCCTTTCTTCTTTCTAGAAGGGGGCAGCTCTCTATTGATGTGGAATACTGCATTTAATGTCAGACTTTTTCCTTATGTTTGTTAGTTTTGCCAAACTTTTTCTCCCTGCTTTTTTTTTGAGGGGGGTAGGGTTCTTTACTACAAAGGGTAGCTCTCAAGTAAGAGTGGAGGAAAGGGATACATTGGCAAATGTTTCTGATGTAAGAACAAAAAATAAAAAAGGATAAAAATGGAATGCTATGCAATAATAAAGACCCATCTTAAGGCCAAAGAAAGATATGTGTTGCCCTCCTTATGTTGTAGGAATGGAGGGCTGTGGGTATGGCATAATGCATATAATGGAAGACTTGAAGGTTGATGGGTTGGTTAGTTTTGCTGAATCTTCCCCCCTCCCCACCCGTTCTTATTCTTTGTTATAAAGAATGGCTCTGCAGGAAGGGAAGGAGGAGGAACATATGTAGGTGATATAAAAACAAATGATGCCAATTCACCCCACCCAATTATTAATAAAAGATTAACTTTTGTGATTCAAGTGACTACTTTTAAAAAAGTTATATTCAGAATAGTCCATATGGTTGCATAGTGTATCAGCATAGTATTGAGAGTGGAAAACCTCGAAGTTGAAAGACTTAGGCTCATATTCCACTTCTGATATAAAAAGCTGTGTAACTGAGCAAATCTCTGAACCTTTCTGCGCTCCGTGTCACACTCTAAGATTATAAATTGCAAAGTAGGTGCTGATCTACTTTAGTAGATGAGAGTTTCCTTCCCAGGAGTTCCCTACCCAAAATAAAATCCCAAATCTTGACAAAAAAATAAAAGTAGAAATTCTTTTAAAAGAGCTTTGGGTACATTCAACTCCCTTAAGGAAAACACAAATTGATTTATATAACCTGGAGAATTATACAAATGTGTCCCCTGACCCGAATGAGTTGCAAATGGTGGGTTCTGAAAGAATATATTCCTACAGATTCAAAGTGCTCAAGGCCCTTCTTTGTGAAATGGTTAAAAAAAAGGCAGGACAGTGCCCATCTAACGGTGGCTCTAATTAGCCCCTCTTGAATACCTTCCCGAACACAGAGCTCCAACAGCTAAAAATTCTCTGGATTGCCCTTGAATTCATTTTTTCCCCAGCAGAAGACATGGTGAGTTGCTCTAGACGTCATCCCTGAGCAGGAGAAACAACTCTTTCTCTGTCTGAGCATTCTGGGAAAGGTTAATACGCTCATATTCCTGAAATCTCTTCAAGGCAGACAAAAGGCATTGGTCCTCTGACTTCCTTTCACATACAACATCAATAAATATGGAAATTATAGTTTCGGATCTCTTACTTTTGATGAAACAATATGCTGCCCAAATTCAGTTAATTATGAGTTATTTAAGTGCTGAAAGACAAAGATATGCAAATCTTCTTATTAAAAGTATGCCTAGTTAAATTCAGCTAGAAATTCCATTCAAGGATTTCGGCTTTGTGCATTGTTCCAAGGCAAAAAACCCACCCACTGTGTAGTGTACATAGTTAGCAACTTGGAAAGGTGAAAAGTTTAATTATGAGTCTATCTTCTGGGAGAAAAAGAAAATAAGGCAGAAGTCTTACTTTTATTCTTTTTAGATTAAACCAGTTGAAAGCCTCCCCCTTGCACTGTTTACAATGGTATTACTCTGACAATAAGTTAAAAAAAAACATTTTCCCCTTCTTCCTCATTTGAATTGTAGTTGATTTTAAGAAATACAAATAAGGGAAAAGGCCTCAGCTAATCATCAAGTTTACTACCTTGTATATAGACTATTGATTTTTATTAATTTTAATTTTTCATTGAGATAGATGATACATAACACTTGATTTAGGAAACTGAGAAATGGACCCCGGGACTGAGTGACTGAAAGGTTTAATTGTGATGGACTTTGTTGGGTGACCTTGTGCTAATGGTGAAACCTCTCTGTTGAATTTCTTCACCAGAAACATCAGACGAATCACAGGGACTTATTTTAGAAGTCAGTAATGATGAATAGATAACAACATTTCATGTTTTTAAAAAAGTTTGCATATGCCATATATGACAAATACTTGCCCCCCAAAATGCAGCAAAATAATATTTTCAATGTAATTTTACTTTTTGGATATTTTATTGCTATTGTCTGATGATGATGAATGATATAGATGTAATTATGTGAATAATTAATGCAGACTTCTTTTAAGAACAGGGGTTCTTAACCTTTTAAAGTCATGAGTCTCTTTGACTGATGGAATCTATAAAGTCCTCAGAAAAAAAGATTTGTAAAATACATAAAGTAAAATACATAGGATTACAAAGAAGGCTAATACTATCGACATAAAGTAGTCAAAATGTAAAAAGACAAAAAAAAATCATCCTCCTCAGATTTAGAACCCCTGTGCATTTTCCTTGTCCTTTTCAATTATTCATTATATGGATAAAATCAACAAGTCAATCTCACCACTATTTTCTGCTGTATTGGTAGGTTGGATGTAGCCTTAGTCCCTTCTATTTCCCTGACGAAGAATATCCCTAAATAGTTCTAATCCTCCTGTTGAAATTTTGTGGTTCTGTTTTCTCTAACTCTAAATAATATTTTGGCTTGGAAAATGTAATACATTTTTATCTTTCCATAGAATATTACTATGAACCCAGGGGTCTCATGGCAGCTGGGTCTTTATGAAATAAAACAACCAGATTCTAGTACGGTGAAATTCCTTTTTAGTTATCTTTGATTTGGTTGTTGTGTTTTTTGATAAAGTAGGTAATATGGTGCAGCGGAAAGACAACTGGTTTGGAGTCAGAGAACCTGAGTTCTGATCTTGACTTTGCCACGTACTACCAACATGGTGCTTGCAAGTCCCTTATCTTCATCTGTTAAATGAAGAAGTTGGATGAGGATGACCTATAAGGTATCTTCTACTGCTAAATCTGTTGTTGTTCCTTGTCTATGACTTGATGGTCAGTTAAATTCCTTTTCTCAGCTTGATGCAGTCCCCTACATGGAAGAGGCTGGATAGCATGATTCCAGAAAGAAACGATGCTTTGTAATAGAAGGACCTTGCTCCCCAATTGGTCAGTAAATAGTTATTAAGCACTTATTATGTTCTAGGCACCCTGCTAAGTTTGGAGGTTACAAATATTAAAAGAAAAGACAACCCTTGACCTTAAGAAGTTTACCATAAAATGGTAATGATGTCAGAAAGCTTAAAAGTGGATGGGGTGAAGGTAACTCCTCTGACAGAGAAGCCAAATTAGTCCAAAACTAATTTAGACAGGTGGGAAATGGGGAGATGTCAGAGAAGACATTACTTCTGTTCCTTGCCTTAAATGGAGGAGTTTATGGTTCCATCCTCCAATGAGAGGGGCAGAGGGATTTGGTACATGTGAAGATATACTATCACTGGTTTTGTCCTCCAAAAAGCCTTTTTGCTGGGCAGTGCAGCTGCATCAGGAGCACTCCAAAGGCATAGCCATAAAGGGCCTGGTCTGTTTTTGCCCCCCTTTTGTAGCTGTAGGTAAAGTAGGATACGTAAGGGCCTTCCCCATCTGAGTTCTGCATGTGCCCCAGAAATACAGGTCTTTGTTCTTTACCTCTTTGTATTAATTCTCTCTTGTTTCTTGTTTTATCCAAGATGTTGGAGATGGCTATGACCTTGTGAGTTTCAAAAGAGACAGTCATTGGGATAGATTAGAGTCTATGCTGGAATTTTCCAGAAACCAGATGGTAACAAGTGAGTGGAGTCTTGGGTGATCTGCCTGGCCCAGAGCAGCAGTAGCAGAGATTCAGAGTCAGATATCCATCAGTCATGATGCCCTTCAAAATGAACATGGTGGTCATAGGTAGAAATAGTGCTAAGGGCTGAGACAACTCTCCCTAGGAAATGAGGTGGTTTAGGGAAGACTATGCCCTTAGATGTTGGAAGGTGGGGAATGTTTGTATTTCTGTCCTTGCTGTATTTTCATAGTGACTATCTCTTTATTAAAGCTAATTGATGTTAATTGGTTAAATGGAACTAGGGCACTAATCACTGGTGTCTAGGGTAGGGAGAACCCACTGGAATGGAGATTTGAGCTGATAGCCTTAGAGGAATACACTTCAAACTCCTTAGGGATACCCCTGAGGGTGAGATGTAGTTGGCTTTACTCAGGGAGAGTGAAGCCAGGGTATCCCTACACATACACATATCATCTCATTTGAGGCTCGTAACGATTGAATAAGATCTATAGGTATTATCATCTCTATTTTAAAGATGAAACAGCAGAATTTCAGAAAGCCTTTAAGAAGTAATGAAATGTGTACATTTGTAACTTTAGTATGTTAGGGTTGCCTAATAAATGGCTGAACTCCCTGTCAAATTCCTTGGGGATGGGGGAGAAGTCAGTTGTAAGTGCTTCTCCATCCCTAAGGGCCCTGGAACCTCTCCATCTGGTTTGCAACTGAATCCTTCTATATGTGTTGTCTCACCTGCTAGGATATGAAAGTAGGGACCGTCTCTGTTTTTCTACTTATAACCCTAGGGCACAGTACTTGGCACATAGTAAGCACTTACATGCATCCATTCATTCATTTAAATGACTGGTTTTTAAATGAGCTAAAATTTCAGAACTGTTTTGAATCAAAGTATTCAGAATAATACCCATTCATTTAATAAACATTTAATAAGTTCTTCGGCATTTTGGGTCCAGGGGGAGTACAAAAATAAGGAAAATCCCATATTTCATGAAATAGGTTGCATTGTCACTTTCTATATAAATGTAATATACATTTATATAATTATAATAAATAATAATAATTATAATAAATAATAACAATGCAATATTATAATTTCATGTTAAATTGTTAGAATGGAAGTGTAGGTCATGAGAAGTGAGTAGATGAAAGAACTAAAGGTTCTTTAGTGTCATAGTTTTAAAACTGAGTGGTCCTTCAGGGGTCATCTAGGTCACTCCTCTAATTTTACTGACGAGGAAACTGAGGGCCAGAAAGCTTAAGTGATTTACCCAAGATCACAAAGAAAATAAATGGAATTTGAACCCAGATTTCTAATTCCAGATGTGGCACTCTTTCAGTTAGAAAGTTTCCACCCTGAGTTCAATGCTCTCAATATTCCTTTCCAATTACAATCCTATGGTCTTATCTGTAGATATATTTTGATAAGATTTAAAAAAACCATTTATATAGAATTTTAAGGCTTACAAAGACCTTGCCTTACAACAATGCTTTGAGGTTGGTAGCTTAAACATTAATATCCTCATTTTATAGTTGCTCAGACTCAGAGCCAAAAGGGTCAAGTGATTTGCCCATGGTCATACAACTAATTGGAACCAGGATTTGATTCTAGGTTTCTTGACTCCAGTGTTCCTGGTATTTTATTTATTATATTATAGTGTTATTATTTCGTTGAACATGGACTAGTTAATTTCATTTATGTAAACCACTACACAAACCCTAAGCCCATTTCTTGGCCTAAAATTTCCCAAGAGTTCTCTGGCTTAGTGGATATCAATTAATTTATTGTCAACTAACCACTTCACTTTGTGCTCATATAGACATAGCCACAGGGAATGAACTCTGGACCTCTGTGTTTGGCTGTCTCTGAAAGTAGAACTGTACACATGGGGCTAAGCTTTTGTCTGCCCGCACAAAACTGCAGTGAAAATTGGGTAATTATCAGAATAATTCAGGCACCAAAACATATTTGTCTGAAATATGGTGACAGATGAGGCACATGTATTTGTTTTTGTGCAAGTAGCCAAGTAATTGCCCACTTTGCTTTGCGTGTGTAGACATTAGCCTGGACTTGAGAGGAACATTCAGTGAGTCTAATTCACCTTTGTCCAAACCTGTCATAAATTGATCCCAGCCCTCTAAAGAGCAGGGCCTGCCTGCTCCCGGGCTACCCACAATTTCCCAAATTGCGCTTCTTAAAAACAGCTGTGTTTTTAATAAGCAAATCCTTTTAAATCATTAATGTGCAAAATTAGCCTAATTCAAAACTCATGCCATTAAAAAGTTTACATGAACAATAACCCTAATAGGTCTCTTTGATTTCTAGGGTGAAAAAAGTTTTACCTCAGCTTCAAAAAAAAAAGGTGATGATAACTAATTGAATCTCATGTGTTGTCAGTGAATATTGGCATCTTTGACTTACTCAGTTTTTCCAAAGATCACAAACTCTCACATTTTGGAGAGGACCTTGGAGGCCACTTAATCTTACCTATTATCTGCATGCCAAAATATTGAGACTTTTTAAAAAAATTTCTCCCTCATGGTATATCTGGAATCATAGACATAGAATGACTTCGGAAGAAGGACATCTTTTCTAACTTTTTTTTTTTTTTTACAGATAAGGAAACTGAGTTCCAAACAGCTTATGTAAATTGCTCAAAGGTACGCAGATTATATTCATATATTTTAAAATCTGAAGTTCCTCATATAAAGTTAAACTTGCATTTGTAAAAATATTTTCATCATTTGTAGCCAAATTGCAAATTTCTCATCATCAAAAAATATTATTAAATTTCCACAGTGACTACAACAATGCCCAAGGTATTTGGGGAGTTTCCAGAGAGGAGAACAGAAATATTTCATTGATTTATATTTGTGAGAAAAAGCAGTTGAAAAAGCAGACTAACAGTTTATGCACATGTATGTGTATATATTATATATGTACATAGTTTATATAAAATACACATAATAAATAAATACATAGTAAAGGAAATCCAAAGGGATTGATGAGAATTAATAGTATGAAAATACATTTTAAAAGTGATATGTTTTTGGATGAGGGCCTTATTTTGATCTAGTAAATAGCAATGTTGTTGTTCACTTGTTTTCATTTGTGTCTGACTCTTTGTGACCCCATTTGGGGTTTTCTTGGCAGAAATAATGGAATGGCACCATTTCCTTCTCCAGCTCATTTTATAGATGAGGAAACTGAGGCAAACAGAGTTATGTGACTTGCCCAGGGTCACACAGCTAGTAAGTATCTAGTCAAATTTGAACTCAGGTCTTCCTGACTCTAGGGCCTGTGCTCTATCCACTGTGCCACCTAGCTTCCTCACATAACAATATAGACTCATTTTATTTGATCAATTTTGGGAGCAAATAAACTTTGACTAGTTGAAAGTATACACACACATTAAAATTTATGTATTTAATTAGAAAAATTGTTTTTTATTTAATTAGAAAAATAAAATTTACTTTTGCTAGTATAACTGAACCCATGAGTTCAGTCCTCATGAGAACATGTCATTGCTGCAATTCCTGCTGTGAAAGAGGTTGGGGATCCCCGAGAATTGTGATGATATGAAATGGCAGTACTTTAGGAAGCTATGGGTTATGTGTAGACATTCTGCTAACCATGTGAGCCTCTTTGACTGGCTGTGGCTATGTAGTCAGAACTGGGAGTGCATTCAAAAGGCATTATTCAACCTAGTCCCCATCTCTTGGTTGGATTTTTTTCTTTGGGAGACTTTTTCCTGCTTGATGGCGTTTCAGTGAGAGGAGAGAGAAAACTCTGTAAGCAGAGAGACCCTAAGCTTTTCCTATTCAAAGCCACCATGTAGCCTCATGATTGTGGGCACTAGTTCTTCAATTTAGCATTTGTCCTTTCATTTTTAGGTGAAAGATATTGGAAGCCATGGTCTTGTGTATTTCAAGAGGTCAGAAGATTTCCTGGAGATGAGTCCATGCTGGTTTTTTTTGTTTGTTTTTTTGTTTTTGCTTTTGTAGCCAGCTGAACGCTGGTACCTTGAGAAACAAAGAGTGACCTTTGGGAACCATTTTATTGGTAATAAACCTGAGAGACCATGCAGCAGCTATATCACATTTGACCACAAACCTGGTGCATTGTAGAAAATGTGTCTCTCCAGAGACTAAAGAGGTACATGGAAGAATGCTCCTTGGAAAGGGTTGGAGGTGGCAAGGTTTAGACTTTTGTTTTTACTGTATCTTTAAAGTAAATATTCCTTTGTAAAAGATAAGGGACATCAATTGGTTAAATGGAATTGGTGTGCTAGTCATGGATGGCTAACAGAGTAGGGAAACACACCCTGACTGGGGGCAGGAGCCGGTGGTGTAAGGGAAAACCCCCAATACCTCAGGGGTACCCCTAGAACACTGATGGGGAGACAGCCTGTCTCTCAAACAAGGAGACTGGAGAGAGATACTTGTTATAGTAGAATAGTTCTGATGGAAAAACAAATATATGCCACCAACTGCTGCAGAGAAACACATGCATGAATCACAATAATAATTCACATTTGTATAGGACCTTATGGTTTTCAAAGGACTCTGAACATCATGGTCCTCATAACAATTCTGATGGTAAGTGTCTTATCCCCATTTTACAGATGAAGAAAATGAGGCTCAGAGAAGTTAAATTACTTCTCAATGGTATCAGTAAATAAGTGTCTATGCAGGATTTGATCTGGAGTCCTTTTGAATCCAGTTCTAGCATTCTAGATAGTATACCCCATTGCCTCTTCATTAACCAGACTTCCTTAAAAAGAGGAGGCTCCACTACAAAAGCAATTGACTTGTTTTCAATTGCTTGGCAACTGATAATTATATTGCTAATGAGACTCCAATGCAATTACCCTGCATTACAACTATTTTTGCAGTTTTATCTAATATTGCATCTTTGTGCTTGCCAGCTGAACCATTCCATCTTAGTTCTGACTATAAATTTCTGTTGCATCCGTCATAGTGATTTATGAGTTTGTTAAACGGTTAAAAGGTGGAAAACAGAAGACAGTCACTACCACCCATGTGGGCAGTTGGAACAGTGGTGCTAATAGTAATTTAACTATGAGGTGAAGTTGATGTATCAGCTTTTCTGCTGATTTAGATTAAGAATCTAGAAACTGATGGGTTTCACTGAAATGTATCAATGGAATATTTCTACATTCTTATTTCCCATTCTTATCCTATGGGAAATACCAAAGAAGATGGCAGTCCATATTTGGCCTTTATTCTGTAGTTTGTGGACCCCTGCTCCAGAGGATGTATAGAGATTCAGCAACTAGTCTTGGTTGGCTAACCATACAGTGAAGGAGAGGTGTTCCAGTTGGTTTCAAAAACATTTAAAAAGACCCATCAGCTTCAGTTATTTCTTTTGCTTCATTCTATTCGTTGCTTCACTTAGCGACGTGGGTACCTGTTGACAGATCACTCGGATCTCAGGAGTTTGGAAGGTTGGAAGAGAAAACCACAGAAATCTGGGAGTCAGGTCTAGGCTGGGTTTCACAGCTAGCATAGCATCAGTGCTCCACGGTGTAAGGAGTGACACTTCTCCAAGAGTAGCTGAGATGCTAGCTTATTTAGCTGGCTTATCTCTTCCTCCTCTGTGTTCATAGCTCTCCCCAACCCTGGGCTCTCTGCTGATAAATTGGATCCAAAGACAAGACTAGCTCTGCCTCTTACCTTTAAGTGACATCCTTTGCATTATTAATGCAAGTCTTATCTATACTGCCTCATCTGGATGTGAACTCAGTGGGATCTGTGCTGGGTGGAAACTGAGCTAAGCTTTCAGCCTGTTCCTTCAAGAATCAAGGTGATGTAGAGGAGAATATGCACCCAACATTCTGGGAGGGAGGGAATATTTGTACGTTTTTTTCTTGTTATATCTTTGAAGTGGTTAAGTGGAACTGAGCTTCTAGTTCCAGGCCCCTGACAAATGGAGGTAGAGATGACAAACACAGTTAGTGGAGCCTTGAGTTGATGGCAATAGAGAAGAGAGAAATTCTAGTTTCTTAGGGTACCCTAATCCCCTGAGGTGGGGCTGTAGTAGGCCTGGCTCTGAGAGAATGGGGCCAGACTATGTATTCTATACTTGCTTTGGTCTAGTAAACATTAGAAGTAGAATTTAAATCCAGGCCTTCCTAAGATAAGTATTCTGACCAAAATGTCCCACTATAGAATGAGAAAATTTTGATGTTAGTGATATTTTTCTGATAAAATAGTACTTATGAAATCATATAAGTATAGAAAGTTCACAATGTACATTTCTTTCCTGTGTAAAAAATAAGCTGCATTGCCTATATTTTGCTAAAAATATCTCCCTTCTTTCCCCTTTCTTTTCCATACTTCCAGACTCCTGGACCAATATTTGTTGGTTCCATAAAAATTTCAAACCCTGAAGTGCTCCTTGTCAAATGTGTTTGGGAGACAAATCTTAATTTCAAATTCAAAGAGACCAGTGGAGGTCTCCTTGAAACTCTGGAACCCACAAATCTGTCAAACTCTGATTGGGTTTACAAGATGCCAAACATCTAGATGAAAAGTACAAAAAAAGACAAAACCAACCCCCCATCCCCCAAACCAAATTAGAACACAGCACCTGCATTTTGGCATCATGTAGAGCAGGGCTTCTTAAACTATTTTCCACTCAGGATTCCTTCAGTGCTTCTTAAACTGTGGGTCATGACCCTACATGGGGTCCTCTTAGAGGATGTCTTTACTTCTCTAAGCTTCAGATACTTTTATCCTCAATGTCTGTGCCTTCACTCTGTTCTACTCACCTCCTCATTGTATTTTCCTTCTCTGCTTCACAAGGAAGAGGGGGTTTCTCTCCTCTCCCTTCCCAGCTAGTTCCTTAAGCTTCAGGTTTATAGAAGATAGTTATTCTCTGTCCAGACAGCATTACTCTTACATAAGAAGTTCTGAGAGAACACTGCTGTAGGCTATCCCCCTAGCTAGTTTATTCTATAGTCTTAATATAGTTATATCACTAATAACTGTCACAGTTACCTAAGGTGGCAGCTGTTTGAAAACTAATTGAATCAGTTACAAATTCCAGCAGGCACAGGTTTCCTTTCCTCATTGCCCAGAAGACCTACAGTAGGAATCTTGGTCAACTTTGACCTCCTCTTTTCCTCTTCCCACCCCCAAGTAATGGTCTGTCCCTCCCAACATTGCAGTCTTTTCTTCTTTGAACCCATAATAATACCTCTCACTGTACTCTGTTTCTTGTTGTGGCTGAAAATCTTCAATATCCCGACTTTCTTTCTTGCCTTCAGCGCTATCCTTCTCTGACCAACTGTTCATCATGCTACCACTGAACTCTGCTGCCCTTTCAAACATCTCTTTCAAAACCTCCATTTGGCTCCCTATCAGTGTCCAAATCAAAACTAAACTTCTAACTATGACTGTAAATGTCCCCACTACTTGACAAGTGAGTACCTTTCCTTTCTGGTGTCCCTCCTGTTGTCCTTGACTCCATCTATCCTAAGCTCTCCTCCTCCTCCTCTTTCTCCTCTTCCTTCCCCTTCCCCTCCTCATTCCCTTCCTCCTCCTCCTCTGTGTTCATAGCTCTCCCCAACCCTTGGGGTCTCTGCCGATAAATTGGATCCAAAGACTAGCTCTGCCTCTTACCTTTAAGTAATATCCTTTGCATTAGAAATGCAAGTCTGCACGAAATACCCTTCCAAGATATTTGCATTTATCAGATCAACAAGTGCTTACCATGTGCTCAGTACACTAAGAATTTCTAGGCACTGAGAATATAAAGAGAAAGCAAAAATAATTCCTGACCTCAAGGAGCTTACAATCTAATGGTACATACAAGATACACACAGAGGAGCAGGAAGATAACCTTAGAGCCCTGCTGTCTTGATGAATTATTCCCTTTCCTAGACTATTCTTTAAGGAAAGTCCCAGCTACCATGTTTTACTTCATGCCCTGTTCTCTGGTCATTTCTTAGATAGTTTTGCCAATTGCTTTAATACCATCTTTGTACCCTTTCCTGTCCTTGTCCCCTTTCTAGTTCTGGAGCAATGAACCATGATCACATCAAGTCTTCCACTAATATGGGATACTGTGTATTATACTCCCCTAATTCTATTCTTCTAACTTTCTGGATCAAAGTGTTCTTCCTCCTTGTTTGTTTTTTCTTCCTTTAGAGTTTAAGCTTCTTGAGGGTAGGGAGTCTATGTTTTTATATTGTGTCACCAATGCTTGGCTCAGTGGTTCGCACATAGCAAGCACTTAATAAACGCTTATTAAATCATTCATTCACTTCACTCATTCATGCATGCATTTATTTACCTAGCTCAATCACTTCATTTTATTGACAAAGAAATAGAAACCCAAAGACGTTTAATGACTTGCCTGGATGCACAAAAGTAATAATGACAGAAGCAGGATTTGAACCCCCATCTTTGACTCCCTATCCAGCGTTCTTTCCCATGGTACCACATTGCCTCTATTATTTGATTTAACTTCTGTAAAATTCAGCCTATACGGGGCACCACTATGACAAGAATGGAATTCTTATGGTACCAGTCAATGTAATGCATGCTCAACTTAAACAGCTAATTGGTTTTGTACACTATTCATAACATGCATTTTTCATATACTCCTTTCCCATGTTTGTCTCCTCTAGGAATTGTCCATCTCTCTTTTGCATCTACTGTGATTTCCCAGTGAATACTACTTCCCAGTTCCTTTCAATATTTTTCCTTTCCCTCCTCCCACTTACTAATTATGAAACATCTTCAAATAAATACAATTAAAAAACCCCATAAAAACATTCTGTTCCCTATGAACAATGGTCTGATGTTCCCCCCACCCCCTTTTTTATTCTTAGGGAGTTTTCATTCAGATGGAGTGTTTTGCAGTTGGCTAGTCTTGAGATTTCTGGGACCTGTAATTGTGTCTCATTAATTCTTACAGTAATGTAGGGTAACTATAAGAAGCAGGCAATTAGCGGCCTGGTCAGTGAACAGAACAGTTAATCAGCAGACAAAGGATGGGGCTCAGGACCTATTAGTCTGAAAGGAAGTGCTGCTATTGTCCCAGGTCCTAGGAATGCAGGCAGGCTTGCCTAAATGTTGAACGGGTGAAGAGAGCTATGTTTGTCTTTTTGCTAAACCAGTTTTTTTGGTTTTTGTGTTTTGGGCTTGGTATGTGTTTATACAGATACTTCAGAGGGTTCCTTGAAGTAATGGTTTTTAAGAATCAGGAGATGAATATCTTGCTAGGATACACCATGAGTTTTCTCACCCAGTTCTACTGCCCTTGGGCTTTATTGGGGAAGGGAAAAAAATACAACACAAAACTCTTCCTACCCCCAAAAATAAATAAATAAAAACACCTCAGACCCTTAATAGACTGCAAAATAAAATTTTAAAAATAATCAAAACGCAACATAACTGTTTAACAGAATCATGCTAGAGATAAAAGCCTTTAGCGGATCCTCTGTTGTCCGAAAGTCGCAAAAGAGTGGAAGACACTGAGACAGTTCAAACTAGCATCACATCACACTCAGGCGTGCTTTGGGTATTTCTTTTTAGGAAATCATGTACTTTCAATGTATATGAATGGCAGGCAAAACATGATTTTAAAAACATTTTAGCCCTGATAGTAGGAGTTTTTGACCTTAAAAGAAAATATGTCATGAACCCCTTTGGCAGTCTGATAATGCCCAAAATGTGGCTTCTCAGAATCTTTAAAAATAAACATAAAATATACATGTATTTTTTTTTACCAATTATATTAAAATATAGCTATCAAAATTAAATAGACTATTTTGAAATGAAAATTAATTATAATTGAGATAGTTATTAAAATATTACTTTAAAGTCAACTTCAGGGACCCCAGTTTTAGAATCCTTGATTTGTGGAGTTTTTTATGAGAAACTCGGAGCTGAAATTGTGTTTCCAAACTCCTATATTGGAAAGTTCATTGTTTTGGCCATAGAATGTGTACTCTGCCCCGGAAAACCATGTAATGGTGATAATGGGAATCATGTAAGATGTTGTAAATGTGAAGTGATGATTATAGAAGAAAATGGTTTATCAATAATACATCACCCTGGGGGTTACTCACTGCTCAAGCAAACAATTCTTCAAATAGAATGACATTTCCACTCCTCCAGAAAGCATACATTTAGTAGAAAGGACTGATTAAACTTCTTTTAAGAAGTGAAGCTCATTTAATAATTAACTTCTTTCCCCAAGTCAGGTGCAGGCCTCCAAATAAAGACATTTTTTCCTCCTGTTGCCTCTCTAAGAACCTGTCTGTTGCTTTAATTTCCTTGGATTCCTGTCAAAAATAAAGATTGGAAAATAAATGCTCCCAGGCTTTTTTTTTTATTAGGAATTCAGTTATTTATAAATAATTAGCTTCATTTGTTAAATATTTGAAAGATTTTTCCACTTTGAGGCAAAGAATAGTAGGACGGAGTGATGAGTACCTGGGTTGTAGTGCCGCCTTATCAAATGATCAGGAAGATGAAGCCCACATGGGCCACTTGCAGACTTTTGTTTAGGGCGCATTCCCAGAAGAAACAGCATGTTTTGCTCAGTGTTGCCTGTATTTAATTTCTTTGAAGTGTTAAAAGACCAAATATTCTTGTATTAGTTGGAAAGAAAACTGGCCTGCCAGTCAGAGACCTAGGTTCTCAGCCACCTCTGACACTGAGGATTACTTATGTGACCCTGGGTAATTATTTAACTTTTCTGAGCTTTAGATTTTTCATCTGTGAAATGAAGGTATTGGAGCAGATGATTTCCAACATCTTTAGCAGCTCTATTGTTCTAGGACTAAACAAAGAAGATGTAAGTATTTAAAATATGACTTATGACTTGAATTTAAAATGTAGACATTTCTACCACTGCCATCCATGTCCATTGAACAATGCCTAGCTGTTTGATTCTTCCAACACATTCTCTCTTGGCATTGTTAGGGGCTGTAGAAATCCTATTTTTAGCCTAAACGTGATAAGAAAGCTTTCCACCTGCGGTCATTTTCCCTTAAATTGCTCTGCCTAGTCCCTCATTTAAGGCAGAATGGTGAAGTGCAGGGGCCCTCAACCTGGGGTTCAAACACACATACCTTGGGAGTATAGGAAACTTGTCAAGGGAGAAACAAGGAATTTTGTGTAAGTAATACTATCCTATTGAAATTAATCTCTATTTTACTCCTTATATGCATATGTAGGGTAAACTCTAGATTCTATTTCCTTTCATAGTGAATAGGGGATATGGGAAGGTTGATTGAAAACAAGAGACACAGATACCCCAAGTGTAGTGAAGAGCCAGACTTGGAAGAAGGAGACCTGGGTTTGAATCCCTCCTAGATCACTTGCTAGGTATGCAATCATGAGCAAATCAATTAACCTTTCACAACCTCAGTTTCCTCATGTATGAAATGGTGATAATACTACCTGTACTAATTATCTTACGGTTATTGTTAGGAAGGCGTTTTTCAAATCTTAAAGCAATATTTTATAAGTATTAATTATAGTTTAAAAAATTAGCCATGCCCACTTATTTTGGTAGAGAATAAATTCTTTTCTGAATTCAGAGAATTTACTATTTAATGAGTTCATCCCCTGGTAGAGTATAAACTCATTGTGAGCATGAACTATCTCTTTTTTTTTTTTTTTTGTGCTTGTTTTCCCAGTCTAGCAGTGGGACCCTGAAACACATTTTTCAATGACTTGGATAAAGGTGTAGAAAGCATTCTTATAATATTTGTAAAAAACAAAAGGCAAGAAGGGACAGCTAATACACTGGTTCCAAAATAATCTTGACAGATTGAATCTAATAAATTGAGGATTAATAGCGATAAATGTAAAATCTTATACTTGGGCAAGAAATCAGCTTCATCAGTTTGAGACGAAGGGACAGAGCTATTTATGAGCCAGGGATACTTATATACCTCTTGCCCAGAAACAAAACTTTTCTCACAGGGGAGGAAGATCTGAATCCACAGTATAAAGCAGTTTGCTTTCATTAGACTAGATACAATGGCTATGAATGAAGTTTGGGGGTTATGTGGAATGCAAGCGCAATTATGAGTCATCAGGGTGATATGGTAGCAAAACATACTGATGTGATCTTGGACTGCTTTAAGAGAAGTACATTCCAGGAATAGGAAAGTGTTATATCCTCTGTACTCTGTCCTAGACAGAACACATCTGGAGTATTGTGTTCTTTTCTGGTCATCACAGTTTTAGGAGGGACTTTGATAAGCAAGGGCCTGTCTAAAGAAAGGCAACCAGGAGAGTGAAAGACCCTGAGTCCATGATGTGAGAATTAGTTGAATGAACTGGTGATGTTTAGCTTGGAGCAAGGAAGGGTCTGCCAGGTCATGGATAGCAGTCATCAAATATTTGAAAGCCTGTTATGTGGAAGAGAAATTAGATTTATTTTGTTTGGATCTGGAGGTCAGAACAAGTAGCAATGGGTGGAGGTTGCAAAGAGGCCAATTTAGGCTTGAGGTTAGGAACAACTTCCTAAGGAACTTCCTGAGGAAGAGGAATGGAGTGTTTGAGGAAGTGGCGGGCTCCTTTCACTGACGGTCTTTGAGCAAAGGATGGCCAACCATACTTTTTGGTATGTGGTGGTGAAGATTCTTTTTTGGGTATAGTTTGTAATAGCCCCTGAAATCTCATTCATCTGCGAAATTCTGAGTTCTAATCTTTTGCATACTATAGATTAAGCCTGCACAACATATGGCTAAAGGATTTTAAGCAGCCTGTGAAAAATGTAAGGTTGCTACTGTGCACTCTCCTGTTTGCCATGTGACGTGTGGCAACCACCCATGTCCATCTGTCTAACTTTCTGTGGCCTGAAGAAGTTTACAAGTTGTGCACGTCTGCTATAGTTGAATTGAGTTTTATTGATAACTAATTGTCTATTTACAACAGCCAACGCTGATTTATGCCGATCTAGCATATTAAAAAAAAGTTCAAATCTCTATTTGAACAAGACCACCATTTTCATCAGCATGGACCTTATCTTTAGGTCTACCACATCTTAGTTAATGGTCTTAATGACTTGATATAGTTTTTAAAAATTCACCTGGTGGCCCATCTTCTAACTCTGAAATATAGTCTATTTCTGTGTAAAGTAATCTATTTTTGAAATAACCTTCTTATGTCATTGTCCTGAAATAAAGCCATAATCTTACCAAATCAAACTGGAGATTTGATTTCTACAGCTTGTCCTCTCTTCAATCTATTTTCCAAAATAACCATCTTAACGTAAAGACCTGGCTATGCTACTTACCTCTTGAGAAACCTTCAGCGGCTCTCCTTATTGCCTCTGCACTAAATACAAATTCCTTACTTAGCATTCATGGCCCTCTAGAATATTGATCCAATTTACCTTTTCAGCTTGATTTCCTATTACTCCCTTTAAAAAGCATTTACACACTGCTTTAAGGCTAGCAAAGAGCTTTACAAATATCTCATTTTATCCCTCCTACCTGGGAGGTAGGTGGTATTATTATCTTTATTTTACAGATAGGAAACCAAGGCAGAAAGAGTTCAAGTGACTTGCATAGAGTCCTATAGTTGGTGTTTAACGCTGAATTTTAACCCAAGCCTTCCAGACTCCAGGTGCTATTAAGTGCCGATAAGTTTGTTATTGACACATTAGACATCCCACCAAAATGATCGGATCTCGTCTTGCCTCTACATTCACATTGGCACTTGTATCCAGAATATACCTCTTCATCATCTCTGACTTTAGGGATCCTTTTTAAAGTCAGATTAGGTGCCAGTTCCTCAATGAAGCTTTCTTTGATACTTGAGTTGAAAGTATTTTTCCTTCTGCTCAAATGTTCTTAGTGTACTTTGCATCTATGCTTTGCTACTATCACATTTCCTCTTATCTTATGTTTTATGTGTGTGTGTGTATGTGTATACAAGGTGTCACCCTAGTAGTCAATTCCATTATGAAAAGAGTTCTTGGAAGAGAAATAATAAATTATGAGCCATTCTTTGAAAAAAGTTCTACCTTTCACAATCAGAGGAATGCTAATTAAAACATTTCTGAATATTCTGCTTGATGTGAGAAAAACGAAAAAACCAAATGGTGGCATGGTTGTGGCAAAACAGGGATAGAATTAACATGCTAGTGAACCATAATTTGGTTCATTCCTTTTTGAAAGCAAAATTAAATTATACAGAAAGAATTTCCATAATGTGTATACCCTTTAATCCAATGATCCAATTATTGGCACTATGCCACAAGGAGGTTACTAAGAGGAGGAATAAAACCTAGCAATTAAAACAAAATGAAACTAAACAAAAAACACACTTCCTCCTTGATATTCTAATAGCAAAAAAAATATAAACAAATATTCTCATGTTTATGTTTCTAGCTCTGACTTCTTTCCTGATCACTAGTCTTACCTGTCTCTAATAGCTTATTGGGCATTTTGAACTTGATGTCCTATAGACATCTTTAAGCCAAAATGTCCAAAACTGAACTTATCATTTCCCCCAAACCGTCCCCTTTTCCTAACTTGCCTAACTACCATCTTCTAGATATCAAAGCTCACAACATGGATGTCATCCTTCATTCCTCACTCTCATCCCCTCCCCCTTCTGTTGGCAAATTCTGTCCATTCTAACTTAACAACATTTCTCATATATACCCTCTTCTCTCCTCTGACAAAGCTAACACTCTAGTGTAGACCCTCATCATCTCATGATCAAACAGCTGAAATAGCACTCTGGTTGGTCTCCCTGACTCAAGGCTCTCCCCATTCCAGTCTGGTCTTCAGCTGCCAAAGTGTTCTTCCCAAAGTATAGGTCCCACTGTATTACTCCCTTAATTAATAAACTCCCATGTCTCCCTGTCCCTTTTACCGTCAGATATAAAATCTTACATTCCGTTTCTAAAACCCTTCACAACCTGGTCACCTCCTACTTTCCAGTCTTCTTACACTTTATTCCCTTCTACTTAGCAATCCAGCAAAATTGTCCTTGCTTTCCTCCCATCAGATATTGTCTCCTGACTGTGAATTTTCACCATCTGTCTCCTATGCCAGGAATGCTCTTTCTCCTTTTCTCTGCATCCTGGCTTCTCTGACCATCTTCTGGGTTCAGTTCAATTCAAACCCCTCGTTCTGCAAGTGACCATTTCAGGTCTTTCCCCAGACTCATACTGGTGCCTTACCTCGGAGATGACCTCCAGTTTATTTTATGAGTCTTACATGTGTGTTGTGGTTTAGATATTGTCTCCCCCTGTAGATTGTGAATTTCTAGAGGGTATGGACCATGTTTTTGTCTTTTTTTGTATCTTTAGGGCTTAGCATAGTGCTTGAAACATAGTAAGTGCTTAATAAATGCACACACATGCAGGAGCACACCTATGTGCTTTCTTTCCCTTCAATTTTTATGCCCATTGGTGGCTGTTAGTAGGAGACATTAGTTATATTATTTCCTTTATTTTTGAAAACTTCAGGTATCTAGGGTATCTTTTTATCTTACTACTGGGCATTGCATGGTATTATACTCTATAACAAAAGAATGAATAGTAAAATTTTTTTTTCAAGGTGAGGTCTATTCCCTACAAAGAAAAAGTTTCAAAGGTAGCCAACGCTGAAATACAACATCAGAAAGGTGACAAAACACAAATACATATAAAGCTATGTCTCTGTGCAAAACTGGGAGTTCTAGGAGTGGAGCCAAGATGGCAAAGAAAAGGCAGGGACTTACCTGAGCTCTCCCATATTTCTCTCCAAACAACTTTAATGGCTCAAAACAAATTCTGGAGTGGTAAAAACCACAATTTTAAGCCCAAGACAAGTTACAAGGTCAGAAGGAAAGGTCTGTTGCACCAGGGTAAGAGTGGAGTACAGTTTGGGGCAGGTCACGTCTCAGCCAACAGTCAGCATTGTGGATAACTGGGCAGAGGCAGTGGTGGTGGCTTCCCAAGCTCTTCCCAATTCACCTTTCTGCTTCTTAGCCAGTACCAGTTAGTTCTGATAACTACCACCTCATAATACGGCTTAGGATCTGATCCTGCTAAACCTCTTTTTTTTATATTCCTCCCTACCCCCATTGTCCTTTCATATTTTTGACCTTTTATTCTTCCAAATGAATTTTATTATTTTTTCTAGCTCAATAAAAATTTTTTTTGGGGTAATTTAATTGGGATGGCATTGAATAAGTAGATTATGTAGAACTGTAATTTTTATTGTATTGCTCTTTTCACACATGAACAATTACTATTTCTCTAATTATTTAAATCTGACTTTATTTGTATAAAAAGTTTTGATAATTATGTTCATGTAGCTCCTGAGTATATTTTGGCAGGTATACATACTACCAGGTATTTTATGCTGTCGATGGTAATTTTAAATGGTGTATCTCTTCTTACAGGATTTTGTTGGTGATGTATAGAAATGCTGATGACTTATGTGGGTTTATTTTATATTCTGCTACTTGGCTAAAATTATTCATTGTATCAACTAGCTTTTTAGTTTAATCTCTAGGATTTTCCAAGTATGTTATCTTATCATCTACAGAGTTTTGTTACCTCATTGCCTATTCTGATTCCTTCATTTTTTTCTTCTCTTATTGTTATTGTTAACTTTTCTAATACAATTGAATAATGTCAGTGGTAATGGGCATCCTTGTTTCACTCCTGGTTTGAATGGGAAGGCTTCTAGTGTGTCATTACAAACGATGCTTACAGATAGATGCTTTTAGGTAGATACTTCTTATCTTTTAAAGGAAAAAATCCATTTGTACTTATGTTTTCAAGTGTTGTTTTTTTAAATAGGAATGAGTGTTACATTTTGTCAAAAGCCTTTTCTGCATATATTGATAGAATCATTTTTTTTGCTTTTGTAATTGATATAATCAATTATGTTAATAGCTTTCCTTATGTTAAACCATCCTTGCTTTCTTGATATAAATTCCAATTGGTCATAAGTTATATAATTTTTGTGATATATTGTTGTAGTCTTCTATCTAGTATCTTATTTAGGATTTTTGCATTTGTGAAATTGGTCTATAATTTTCTTTCTGTTTTTGCTCTTTCTTGTTTATGTATCAGCACTGTATTTGTTTCATAAAAGGAGATTAGTAGAACTCCTTTGCCTATTATTTCAAATAATTTATTAAATATTGGAATTAGTTGATCTTCAAATGTTTGGTAGAGTTCATTTATAAATCCATCTGGTCCTGTTGCTTTTTTCTTAGAAATCTCATTTATGGTCTGTAAAATTTCTATAAAGTAGGTTTATTTAGATATTGTATTTCCTCTTCTGTTAATCTAGGCAGTTTACATTTTTGTAAGTATTCTTCCATTTCACTTAAATTGCTAAATTTTTGGCAATTAATTAGGTAAAATAATGCCTAATAATTGCTTTGATTTCGTCTTCATTAGTGACATATTCTTTCCATATTTGATGCTAATGATTTGGTTTTTTCTCTTTTTAAAAATCATATTATTCAATATAGTTTATATATGCTATCCATTTCACTGTTTTCCCCCCCACAAAACCAACTCCTTGTTTAATTTATTATTTCAGTGGTTTTCTTACATGTGACTTTATTAATCTCATCTTTAATTTTTAGGATTTCCTATTTCATAGTTTAATTGGGGATTTTAAAATTGTTTTTCTTTGTAGTTTGATAAAAGTTGCATAATCAATTCATTGATCTTCTCTTTCTCTCCACTTTATTGATGTAAGAATTTAGATATATAAGTTATCTTCTGATTACTGTTCTTTCTGTATCCCATCAGTTGTGTTATGTTGTATCATTATTATCATTTTCTTTAATAAAATTATTGTTCCTATGACTTGTTCTTCAGCCTACTCATTCTTTAAGATTAGGTTGTTTAGTTTCCAATTAATTTTTAATCTGTGTTTCTATGGTACCTTGTTAAATACAATTTTTATTGCATTATGATCTGAAAAGGATGCATGTAATATTTCTGGAGTAGTTTTTTTTGCATTTAAACACAAAATTTTTATGATCTAATCTGTGGTTAATTTTTGTAAATGTACCAGATACCACTGAGAAAAAGGTATATTCCTTTCTGTTCCCATTAAATTCTCTTCAGATATCTATTATATTTAGCTTACCCAGGATTCTATTTATCTTCTTGACTCCTTTCCTATTTTTTTGGCTATTTCTGAGAGAGGAAGGTTGAAGTTCACCACTAGTATAGTTTTGCTATCTAGCAACACCTGTAATTGATTTAGCTTTTCCTTGAAAAAATTGGATGCTATAGCCTTTGGTACATATAAATCTAGAATTAATATTACTTCATTATTCAGAGTACCTATTATCATAATATAGTTTCCCTGTTTATTTCTTTTAATTAAATCTATTTTAGCTTTAACCTTGTCTGAGATCATGATTGCTAACTCTGCTTTTTTATTTTTGCATTAGTTGAGGCATAATAAATTCTGCTTGATCTCTTTATTTTTACTCTATGTGTCTCTCTCATTTTCAAATGTGTTTCTTATAAACAACATATTTTCAGATTCTGGTTTTTAATCTATTCTGTTATCCATTTTTGTTTTATGGGTGAATTCATCCCAATCTCATTAGAAGTTATAATTACCAGTTCTGTATGTCTCTTCATCCTAGACTACGTATCCTTCTCTACCTCTCTTTTTATCATATTCCTCCTCAGACTTCTAATTTACTTCTGACCACTGCCTTGCTAGTGCACATCTCTTCTAAGAATCTCTCTCTTATCTTCTCCCCTTGAGATCCTATTCCTTAACCTGCCCATCTTTCTAAGATTTCCCTTTTTATTCTCTCACCTTACCCTTTTATTTCTTAGTCTGCACACCCTTCTAAGAGTTCTTCCCTTGTTCTACCTCTTCCCTCTCCTATTTCTCTGTAAATTATGAAGACTTTTATACCTTTGTAGATAGCTATGCTATTCCCTCTTTAACTCAGTTCTGATAAAAATATGGTTTTAGCATGATCCTTCTCCCTCCCCCCTTGTCCTCCACTATAACAGTTCATACATTCACACCTGGTTTGTATGAGATAATTGCTTCATTTGGCCTCTCCCTACCCAATTTTATTTTTTAGAACCACCCTATCATACTTACTTCAATCCTAGGCTTTCTGTCTATGTATGCTTTTTCAAAATACTCTGATAATGGCAACATTCTTAAAAGTTATAGATAACATTTTCCTATATAAGAATTTGACCTTATTGAATCCCTTATAATTGTTCTTTTAATCTTCCTATGTTTCTCCTGATTCTTGTCAAATTTTTCATTCAGATCTGGTATTTTCCTGAATACCTGAAAATTTTTAATTAATTATATATCCATTTTTTTTCCCATTCAGGATTACACTCAGTTTTGCTGGGTAGGTTATTTTTGGTTGCAAACCCAGCTTCTTTGCTCTTTGGAGTGTCATATTCCATGCCCTTTGGTCTTTTAATGCAGAAGCAGCTAAATCTTCTGTTATCCTAACTATAGTTCCACAATATTTAACTTTTCCCCCTTGTTGCTTGTCGTATTTTCCCTTTGATCTGGAAGGAACTTTCAAACATAGTCATAATGTTCCTGTGAGTTTTCATCTTGGGATCTCTTTCAGGTAGGGATAGGGTGGATTTTGCCCTTGAGTTCTAAAACTTCGGGGTAATTTTCCTTAATAATTTCTTGAAGTATAGTGTCTAGGCTCTTTTCTGGATCGTAACTTTCAGATAGTACAACAGTTCTTATATTGTCACTCCTAGATCTGTTTTCTAGGTTACTTGTTGTTTCATGTTCTCTTCTATTTTTCATTCTTTTGATTTTGTTTGATTATTTCTTGGTGTCTTATGATGTCATTAGCTGCCCATTTTTTAATTCTAATTTTTAAGGGGTTATTTCTTCTGTAAGTTTTTGAATCTTTTTTCCCAACTGGTTGATTTTCTTTTCATAATTTTCTTGCTTTTCTTGCATTACTCTTATTTTTTCCTAATTTCTCCTCAACCTCTCTTTTTTGATTTTCAAAGTCCTTTTAAAGCTCTTCCAAGAACTCTTTTTTGAGTTTGTGACCATTTTACATTTTTCTTTGAAGTAGAAGTAGCTGTTTTGCCTTCATTGTCTTTTTCTGAGTTTGAACCCAGATCTTGTCTATTAACCATAGTAGCTATCTATGATTGATTTTTTTCTCTTCTACTTACTATTTTTAGCAGCTTACTTCCTGTCCGTTAACTTTATTAGAGTCTGGCTGTGGTCCTGAGGTATGGGGAATAATGTCACAAAGTTCAGGTTTTTTGTGCTGTTGTTTTCTGAGCGCCTGACCTAAGTTACTCCTCTGTGCCCCAAGTCACAACCAGGAAGCCCACCAACACTGTCACCACATGCTGTTACTCTTTGTGGTTTCTCTGGTGTCTGTGTCTTTCAGCTCCCCTCTCTGCCCTGGATCCAAACCCAGAGATCTTGTTCTCCTGTTAGTGAGCACAGTTAGCAGGGCTTGAAATTTAGAAGAGGGGCTAAATTATGAAGGAATTTGAGTGCCAAACAGAGAATTTGTATTTGGTTCTGGAAGCCATAGGGAGCCACTAGAACTTATTGAGTGAGGGGTGACATGTCCAGATCTGTACTTTAGGAAAAGCACTTTGGTTGCTGAATAGAGGATAGATTGGAATGGGGAGAGACTTGAGGCAAGCAGCCCCACTAGCAGCCTGATGTCATAGCCCAGATGTGAGGTGATAAAAGCTTGCATTAGAGTTATGGCAGTACCAGAGGAGAGAAGGGGAAATTGACGGGTCTTGACAACAGCTTGGATATGGGGGAGTGGGTGGTTTTAAGGTCCTTGGAGCCAGAAGATGGAGTGTCTTGTTCAAGGAATAACAAGAAATCTGAAACAAGAAAGCATAATGATTAAAATCTGCAGTTAAATTCAAGCGTTGACAAAGTTTGGGTGGGTCAGGAGGGGGAATGGGGAACAGAGATAAGAGTTTTATATTAATATTTTTATATTAAAAGTTTTATATTAATGTTACTCTCTTTGACTTTTGTTATATTTCACTGTTACTCAGAAAACATGATTAGAGTTGAAAATAACTCCCAAAAAAGAAATGAGTAGGTTAAAGTAAAACTGCTCTTTTCCTGTAGAAGGGTTCAAATCAATCTCTTCTTTGGGAAGGTGACTAGTTAGAAGATCAGATGGGAGAACAGTGTTTGTTTTTAATTTTTCCTATTAGTAATTGTCATATATTTGGTGTTTGCCACAAGACTTACATAACTTTTACCCTATATAAGTATAACCTCAATAAGATGCTGTTTTTGGATTACTAAGAACATAGTTGTGACAACCTCCCTCACCGTACCCGCCCCCCCCCCCCCCACCTCACAATATGGTTTTGATAGGAAAGAGAGGGAGAACGGCTCAGCTCCAGCATTATTTCCCAACTCTGTTCTGAAATAGTTTTCCAGAAAATCACACAATGGATTGGGGATTTCTGCAGGTACTAAGATAATTGACTCAAAACATTGTATTTCGGTTATGTTCCTAAATGCCTCCAAGGCCAAGATAATAGTAATGAACACTGTTGGTTCCCATGCTTTGGTGGACGGGCCGATTGCCAAGTAGGACTAGAAATAAACCATGTCAGAGGCGTCTGGAGAAGGAGAGTACTAGATTGGAATGTTTGTTCTGGCACGGAGATTCATACCCATGGCCTACCAGACACTCCCACTACCACGATGGTGGATTTAAGTATTATCTTCAAGAACTGATAAAAAGGGGAGTGTTGTTGAAAGACATCACTGTGTATTTTTATTTTATTTCTAAATTTTTGTTGGACAGGATCTTATGAAATCTGGAGCTCTGAAATGGACATAGGAAGCATTCTCTCCCCCTTTCCCTCCCCCCCACCCCCTTAGGCTAAGGGGAGGAGGGAAGTTGATGATTTTTGGTATGTACAGTGCTGTGAATTCCAGTGGTCTCACAAAGTTATGTGGCACACTCCCACTTTTTACTATGCAGCAACAACACTTGCGGCTTTAGGCTAGAATGTCATTGGAGAGGATGGATTGTTAATGAGAAGTTAGTTGTGTGTGTTGAATAAACTGGTGTGTTGGACTCTACTGTTGCTTGCTCCTTAATTGTTGGCCATATATAAAGAGCTGTCAGTGTCTGGTCTGCGTTTTTGCCCCTTCTTTGTTGGTCATGTATATAGCTGTCAGCTTCTTGTCTGGATTTATGAACCTTGTGCTAACCATTCTTGGAGAAATTCTAGTGTTTTGGCTTTTTTCCTGACTCTACTCTGTCTTCTCTTTCCTCCTTCTCTCTGTCCTTTTCCCCTCCTCCCCCAACATCCCCCAGGATAGATCATTTGTAGATCCTTTTCCCTCAGACATTAGACACCTGATTAATCGCAGAGACTCCTTAGTTATTTTTTGTAGTTGCTTAAAATGTGAGTTAGAGTTTTTGATGGCTTGATGAACTTGAGCTATGGGGGTAACAATGCCATAGTTTTCATATTTGCCAAAATCGTTGGCTCATTTTTTTTTGGTTCTGAGGACTAAGATAAGGGAATATCAACATGCCTTGTAGAGTGGGCCTATAGTAACTGGAATTTACCAGAAGGGCTTGATTGTATTAGCATGCTGTAGGTATTTTGTAAATGTTTGTTGATTGATTTGTAGAATATATTTTAAACAGTTTGGTGTTCCAAAGTAAGAGAACCAGGGAGAGGATATATAGACCATTGTGTACTGCCTGAACAGACCCTAGCACAGTTCTTATGTCATGGGATCCTTGGGCAGTCTGATGTAGCTTATGGATCCCTTACTTCTCAGAATCACATTTTTAATGCATCAAATGAAGCACAATAGATTACAAAGGAAACTCTATTTTTAAAAAAGTTCATGAACCCCAGGTTAAGCACTCCTGCTCTAGTGGTATGGCTCTAATTATACTTAGAGTCATTGGCTGGGAGTGAGACACACAGGTATGCTTGAAGGCAGGACTAAGTGACCATCTTAGTTAGCCCCTCTTGAATTCTTTGGTATTATGGTATGCAAACTTTTAATTCAGCTGCTTATACAGGTTTTCCCAAAAGTCATAGTGCAGTTTAAATTTATTAAATCTTTGGCCTTTAGGATATCCTGGACTTTAGGTATTTGTGACAAAATGATTGTGAAACACAAGGAAGGGATGTACAACCCTAAAAAAAAAATCTCCCTCGAATGTAAAGCACATTCACTAAACATTCAAATTCTACGTAACACGAAACACCCGAGGTTATTCAAACAGTGTTACATTTATGTGGATACTCCAGTGATATGATTATTTAGCTTCTTGTATTTCCTGTTTCCAAAATACTGCTCCAAATTGGAACTTGTTGGAAGAATAAATTATGTGACATGGAAAACTTCCTTCCGATTTTATTTACCGTCAAAAACTCCTGAATGCATCTGTATTATTGGAAGGACTGGAGGCATAAGACAAATATTGAAAACAGAATCCTTAAAAGATGCAAAGCAAACAAGAAGGGATCAGCAGAAGGGCAGGGCAGAAGTCACTACAGCCTTCATCACTCTAGGAGGCCAACCCGAGTTCTACCAGAAGCTTTCTATGTGAATTTGAGACATTGTCCATCTACATCTTTGGTGCCTTGGCTTTCTTATGTACTAGGCACACCATCAATGAATACTTTGGATATTGGAACTTTGGGGTTAGAGGAGATGGTAGGTCATTTGTTTAACCTTCCCTTCACACACACATGTACACACATGCACACATATTCAGGTGCACACATGCATGTGCACACACATACATGTGTGCACACATACACATGCACACATGGATATGCCCACACACGTGCATACATAGACATGAACAAATACACATACACATGCATTCATACCTGTGTACACACATGCATACACATGTTTTACAGATGAGACAAATGAGATGAAGTAATTTTCCAAAGAACTAATTAGTAGCTGACCTGTCTTGGAACAATCAGTCTTCTGACCAATTTACCAAGCTACATTTCCAATCTTGTTGATTGATTGGTGGAGAGGAAGAGACATCTACCTGCCTGAGTATCTGGAAAGCAATTCAAGTGACTGTTTGGGAGCCACTGGTCTGGGGTTGTGAATAAGGGCTGTTAGTATCTGCAGTTTTAAAAGACTGCCCTTACAGTCTCCTTTTGAGGGTGTCCTGGGAAGCTGTGGCTGGTGTTTCCATGTAGGTAGGCTTTCTAAACCTCCTCTAGACCCTGTTTCCCTATCCCCCATCCAGTTTAAAACTTTTAATTGCTGATGGGGAAGTCAGCCTAGGTGAAAGTAGGAGGAAGGGTGTGGGTGCTAAAGTGAAATTATTGATAGAGAGACAAGTAGGCAAAAGTGGTTGAAAGCCACATTGCTTGAGACTTAAAGATGTGTTTTCTCATTCAACAGGTTTCTCATTCAGCTGTTGTGCCCAGCACTGTGCTAAGTATTTAAAAGGAGGCAAAAGAGGCTGGGGAAGAAGGAAGGTGGGAGGAATAGATAGGAGTAGTGGGAGAGAGGAAAGAGAGGAAGGAGAAAGAAGCAAGGGAAGAGAAAAGAAAGAGAGAAGAGTCAACAGGGGAGGTAAAGGGGTAGGGAAAGGAGAAAAGATATTAGGGAAGGGAAAAAGGAGAGAGGAAGGAAATAGAAGACAGCATCCTTCGATCTGTAGAAGCTTGATTACCATCGCATATACATACATACATATATATATATATATACATAGTATAGCATAGGAAAAAAACCCCCAACAATTAGGGAGCAAGTATAAGCAACATATGGACAGAGGCAACATGTAAATGGGGGGAAGATAGCTATTAAAAATAAATATAGAAGGAAGAAAAAAGAAAGGAGGCTATGTGGAGTCAGAGGTCTCAAGTTCAAATTCTGCCTCCAAAGCCTGAATTTTGTGGACAAGTAGTTTAGTACGTCTGGCACTCCGTTGCCTCATGTATAAAATGAGGGAAGGTCCCTTCCAATCAGCTCCATTATTTCTAAGTCAACTTCAGTAATTTCCTATTACTTCTAGGATTAAATAGAAACTCTGTTTGTCATTGAAAGTCTTTTAGCACCTGTCCCCAACCTTCCTAGCTAGTCTTAAACAAGAGCAAACAGACATTTATTACATACCTACCATGTACCAGGGACCTGAGTTCAAATCCAGCCTTAAATATATACTCTGTGGCCGTGAGCAGGTCACTTAATTTCTATTTACCTCAGTTTCCTTATCTGCAAAATGGGGATAATGAAAATACCTACCAATCATCATTGTTGTGAGGGTCAAATGAGATATTTGTAAAGCACTTGGCAAACCTTACAATGCTGTATGATCGCTAGCTACTATTATTGGTGATTGTGTTTTTATACAGACTTCCCTTAGGAATAGAAGTTGCTTGAGGGAAAAGGCTTTCACTTTTGTTCTAGTGCCTGGCCCACAGTATATTCTTAATGAATGTTTGGGGATCGATTCCATTTGTAGAACTATGTTCCTAAACTGGGAGATCTCTGTATGAGCCCCAGGGATATGTAACAGGACCGAAATGCCTTATTTATTTGTGTGTGTGTGTGTGTGTGTGTGTGTGTGTGTGTGTGTGTGTACGGGCATGTGTATGGGTATGTATGCATGTGTGTAAGAATTTTAAGGCCCTTCAATTAACTTGGCAATTTAGGCTTTACTGTGTTTGACTACACTTCAGAATGGAAGGGAGAACCAAGCCCCAGCAGCCCACGTTCCACGTGAGTTTGGGGGGCAGGACTGCCAGCTTGTAGCATGGCCTGGGGCTCCTGGTTGGGTTCTTTTCACCTAAGTTAGGGCCTGGCCTGGTCTCTGGGGGCCTCCTGCTTCCTTTTCCTCCTTGTTCTGGGGGTGGCTGCAGCCCAAGTGAGCCCCAGTGCAGTTATATAATGAAACTCAGCTGCATGTGTTTTATTAGGATTCAGAGTTTGTAAATCCATGACTGAGGCTGGAGACTTTCAGGAAATACCGGCCTAATAAAATCGAGAAGGTAAATTGATATCGCACTGCGCGTCTGACTGAAACAGCTTGGGCAGAGAAGCTAGTTGCTAAACAATTTATTTTTCAGATAATAACCTAGGACTGCCTGGCAGGACATTCAGGAGGAAAACACAGTAATTAATTTGTCACTGAAACCTGAGGGGTCCCTTTCCACTTATAGGTGATAATGAATGTTTTGCATGTAATTAGCAAGAATAATTAGCACATCCCCAGTAACAAACAGACTGACTGGTGCTCTGCAAACACAATTAATTGTTGTGTTAACAGAGGCAATTGTGTCTCTTTATTGTGCCACACAACCCTCTCCTTGGGCCCCCCCCCCTCCATACCCTCTCTTCCCCTTTGCACATACTAGACCTATTTTGGAGCTTGGCTCTTTCTGCAGATAAGAAGGAGGATCCATAAAAGTGTACCTCTTCCATCTGCTGCACAGAAATTTCAAGACCACCAGGGGACTTGTTTGTCAAAACTTGTTAAACAATTTGTAATCTTCAACATGTGTTTTACTGTATTAACGGATGAACTGTTCAAATCAACTGACTGGGTAAGCCAGGAAAGCAACGCGAATCCATCACAGGCTGACATTTGTAGCCCTGAGAACTTGGTCCCCCCTACTCCACTCTTTCCTTTCTCTGAAAAAGGAATACAGAAAAATATTGAGCACCAGAAAGGGGGGGAGGGCAGAGAAAAAACCCAAAGGTAAGTTTTTACTAATGATCTTTCAAATTATTTATTCCAGCAGCCATCATCTTAAATTTTTACAGGGTGATGCTGGGTGGCTTGGGTGCACATGCATGTGCGTGTATGTGTGTGTATGTCTGCATGTAAAAGTGTGTGGTGTAGGGGAAGAAAAAGCTTGAGATGCTCAGGTCCATTTTGATCAGAAAGTAAATGAAAGCCTTAAACAGTTAAAGGATTTATTAGACTCAATTTAACAAGCTTTTATTAAAGGCCTACTGGGGGCATGGCACTGTGCTAGGCACTGGGGGCTGAAAGGAAGAAAGCAAAATGAAACTCTGCTTCCCCTTGAGCAGCTTCCATTCTACTGCATTTAGAACAGTCCCTCAAACACATGAGACAATATAGGTAAAGAACTCTGCAAACCTTAACATGTGCTATGAATATTAGCTGTTAGCTATTATTACAGAAAGGCTCCTTTTCTAACTTTGGAAAATATTTTAAATGATGACAAAGAAGCCTATAGACTTATATATAGTATGTGTAGTATAGTATAGTATATTATAGCTTGGATAAATTAAATCAAATGAATATTAATGTCTTTCCAGTAATTCTCAGGATATTCTATATAGTTCAAGGTGTAATGCTGGATTTTCAAGGAAAGGTTCCAAGTGGGCTGTGTGTACTATGGGTACTTAATGAATCATTAATTAATTAAATTGAGGAATAATCTTTCAACCAATCCATGACTTTTCAAACACCTATTGAAAAGGCCTTGCCTGAGGAAAAGACTTGGAACAGCAATTTGGTCATTCCCTTTTTGGTCACTCCCCCTTTAGGAGTTTGAAGCTTCTTTTAAAGGCTCAGAAGAGCTGTTCACCCCTGCTCCTTTCTTCATTCATTCACTCACGCATCCACTCACTTCACTGATTTGCTCATTTATTCATCCATAAGCATTTATGAAACCCATTGCATTCTTTCCTTTATGCCTTCTCATGCTATTTCCTTGGCTTGTGATGATTTGCCCATCGACTGAAATCTAATCCTTTTTTCAAGCCCCAGTTTAGATTCCCCTGGAAATATTCCCTGCTTACTACAGCTCACAGTGATTTTCTCCTCTGATTACCTTTACATTTAATATCCATAACTACTCATTTGGAACATATTATATATTGCTTTCTATTGCTACATTAGTTTGCAAATGTGCCTAGTTTATCTGTGCAGTTAGAGTGCAAGCTTCTTCAAGATAGAGGAAGGGCTATATTTTATCCTTCTTCATGTCTCTTGGACCATCTAGCAAGAGTTTACTAGCTTTGCACATGTGGCTACTGACATTTTTAAAGGTAGTTTGAATCAGCAGGTTTTAGGTTAAAAGGTAGCATATGGATCACAATTGAAATTTACACACATATCTCGTATGATCTTTGCAACCAGCTTGTGAGTTAAGCCCTGAAATTATTATTATCCCCTTTTACAGGAGAGGAAATTGAGGTTCAGCGAGGTCATTTGTCCATGGTAACTATGACTAGCAAGTATCAGAGGTTGGATTTAAAGTCAGGTCTATCCTGACTTCAAGGTCAGCTCTCTTCCCATTGTGTCCCTCTGCCTTTCTTGGATCTTTGATGTGTCTGTGATCTCAGTGTGGGAGCATCGCACTATGAAAATAATCTTGACCTGATGACAAAATGGAAGATTTTAGAGGTTAAGCCCTAAGTATTCAAAAAACATTTGTTGACTAATGGATTCAGCTTTTTGCTAGTGATATTTTTATTCTTAATATACTTAAGGTAAGAGCAATGGATTAGTACTCAGGAGATGTGTTGGAATCCTAATTTTGTTATTGAATGTTCTTAGGTGAATCACTTCTTCTGCATTGGTTTCCTCATCTATTAAACACAGATATGTATCTATCTTATGGGTCATATACTTATTCAGTACATGAAGATTGGAAAAGTAGAACACCTCTCACTGATGACTTCTCATCCAGTGCCATTCTTTTTATACTTTTGACTGTATTTTGTTTTTTGTTCAGCCATGTCCAACTCTTTGTGACCCTATTTGAGGCTTTCTTGGCAGAGATACTGAAGTGGTTTGTCATTGTCTTCTTCAACTCACTTTACATATGAGGAAACTGAGGCAAACAGGGTTAACTGATTTGCCCAGGATCACACAGTTAGTAAGTGTCTGAGGCTGGATTTGAACTCAGGAAGATGAGTCTTCCTAACTTCAGGTTTGGCACTTTATCCACTGTGCTACCTAGCTGTTCTATAAGCTATGTAATCTTGGGGGAAATCATTTAACCTCTCTCATCCTCAGTTTCTTCAGCTGTAAAACAGGGGATGAAAGAGGTACCTACTTCTCAGAGTTGTTGTGGTGGTCTGGATGGGCTTCTCCATAGTCACCAAAGGCAGGCCTTAAAATATTTAGCCAATCAATGAATCCATTGATGAATGAGAGTTTTATTGCCTAGTTTGGCTATACAATGTTATATAAATTATTCTGCTGATTCTGTTTAGTTCACTGTGTCAGTTCATATAGGTCTTTTCAGATTTCTCTAAAACCAGACCTTTCATCATTTCTGAAAGCACAAAGGTATTCTGTTACATTCACATACCATAATTTGCTCAGCCATTCTCCAGTTGGATATGCTCTTAGTTTCCAGTTCTTTGTCACTATAAAAAACGATACAAATATTTTTGCACACATGGATGCTTTTACCTCTTCGTTTCATCTCTTTAGAGGTAGACCTAGTAGCGCTAGCGCTGGACTTGATTGTCTAATTTGAAGTGTAAATTTTGGTTGTGTTATTATACTTTCATTTGTCTGTAAAGAACAATGTCCTATTATGGTGCTGCACATACCACCAATTTAGGTCTCTCTTTCTCTATGAGACTGTGATGAGGAATAACATAAGTTTCTTGACTTTTAGGATGCTACATATATCCCCGATCTAGGTGTTCATTTCTCTGTGAAACTATGATGAGGAACAATATATGTTTCTTGATTTTTCTGCTAGACCACTGGTACAGCCCCTTAGGTCCTAAGGCCTTTGGAGAAGGTGTGGTGTTATCTTTCCTCTCCCCAGCCTACTTTGAAGGGGAAGAAGAGGAACTTGCACAAGTTAATTGCTGGAGGGAAGATGGCAGTCCCATAGCCTTTCTGGGAATTATGGGAAGCTCAGAAAAGTCGGTCAGAAGACCTCGCAAGGTTCAGCAGGTGGAGTAATTTCAGGCCTAGGCATTCAGTTCTCTAAGACATGAGGATGTTGAAAGAGATGATTCCTTCAGCTCAAAATTTCCATGATAATGGCCAGAAGTCCTTATAGGAAAAGTCCTAGGACACTGAGTCTTTGAAAGTATTCAGAAAGACATTGAAAGCATTCCTAAAGAATCTGAAAATCTTGTGTTAGCCCAAGTTAATTAACATTAACACCAGGTACTAGGAATAGCTTTACAAAGGTGGTCATCTTTGTTTCTTTGTTGTAAGAAAATGAATTGTGTACTCACTTTAGGAGGTGGCCCAGATGGACACTGGGTAAAAAGCTCCTCTGCTTTTTAATTAGCTGGGTAAGAGAGAAGGAGTGTGAGAAATAATTTTTATTTTTGCCCTCGGATCTTCAGCCCTTTAAGTTTTTCCTGGATATAATACAAAAGAAAACAAAATTCTACGCATTTTGTAATGAGACTGTTTTTTGGTACCGACTGATTTTTAGGCAGACATCACAAGCCCATAGAGGCCTTCCAGGAATCAAGTTCCAATTGTCACATGTAGCTTCTAATGCAAACGGACTGAAATGGGCTTAAGACCACAGCTTCAGCTGTGCTTCAGAAGGAGCAAGACCGATCAAAAGAAGAGAAAATCTCCAGAATCAGAATTTTAGCAAATGGAAAGATTAACATAAGATCCGCTTTTAATTGTAGACAAGCTGGGTTTAGTTTCCTACTGAGGCATTAAGATTCAGGAATGGAGGTGGCTCCCTTTCCAGCCTGGTCGGAATCTGCATTTCCTTCCTTTGGATATCCTGACTGGTATTCCTTAATAGCTGGAAATGTGGGATTAGCTCAGGCCATTGAAGAACTTTGGAAATTTTTTTAGGCTTATTTTTTTTTCCCCAATTACTTTATTGGCCTAATGTTCACTAAAAGTGACTGATTGGAAGAGAGAAAATGTTCTTTCTTTCCAGGTATAACAAGGTGAGGTTGTTCAGAGACCTCAGGGTATTTGCAATGTAGTTGGTCTTTTTTTGGAGGTGGGGCATGTGATGAATCAACCCAGATTTGTTAGGTCCCTGCCATGTGACAGGCAAAGTGCTATGTGTGGGCAAATGAGACAAGATCCCAATAGTGTCTGCCCTTCTGGGCCTTATATCATAAGGATGGGGCAGAGGGGGAAGAAAGACAACAGGCACATAGAGGAGTACATAAAGCATATGCACAACAGACAGGTGACTGAAGGCAGGCACTAGCAGCTGGGGGAATGGATGAGAATATGACTTTCATTGGATTTAGGTAGGGTGAATGGGAAGACACTCTGGGTTTGACCCATGACCGTCACTGTTCTGGAGCAACTGGAGAGGTTCAATCCCATTCACATTGGCCATGCTACCTGAAGGGTAAGAGGATTTGGGCAGGCCTCTAGTTTAGGTCTTTACTTTTAGGCTATTATGTTGTACAAGCCTTTATGAAAGTCAGAAATGAAGAATTTTAGGAAATGGAAAGAAAATATAAATGACTTATTTTATGAGACTAGGTGCTATGGGGAATCTCAGCCAGTTGAGAATAAGTCAGGGAAGGGACTATGTGATTCCTGCTCCTCAGAGCCTGGAAATTCTGTAAATCAGGAATTCTTGGAAGTCTTTGAATTAATTAGACTATACTAAATCTGAATGCTAAATTTATGATCTCTCCCTCCCCCCCTTTTTCTTTCCCCTTTCTCTCATTTCTTTCTACCTCCCTCTCTTCTCCTTCCCTCTTCCCCTTCATTCTTTCCAGTCTTCCCCTTAATTCCTTACCCTCTCCTCTCTGTCTCTCCTTGCCCCTCGCCCTCCAACTTTTCCTTCTTCTTTTCTACTCTTCTTCCCTCTTCTCTCTCCCTCTTTCTCCTCTGTCCCTTTTTCTTTCTTCCCTCCTTTTCTTCTCCCTCCCCTCTTTCTCTTTTCTCCTCCTTCTCTCTCTCTCCTCTCAGATTTGGATGGCTAGTGGACGAGGAATAGAAGAAAATCGATGGCTAAGAGAGAACATTAGGGGGACAGAATAATTTCTCAAGGGTATCGGGAATAAAGGACAATAACTGATTCCAGTCATTTGCTGACAGCCGTGAGTGGCCTTTAGGTCCAATAGGAAGCGAGCAATAAAATGCTGCTTAAAGCTGAAAAAAGGGAGGTCTTTCATTTTAACACGTAGCTCTAACCCGCTTAGCAAATTCTTCCTGGCCTTATTCTAAGAGAGCTTTTACTATTAGTACATGTTTTTTCAATTGCTATTTGTTTGCTTCCACTAACACATAGGGAATTCTTCATTCATCGAGTCCAACAAATATTAACACAGTTTGTCAGTTCTTGAACTCCTGCCTCATGTTAACGGCGTAAATCAGTGCTTGGGTTAAGTACTTAATCCAGTGGACACCTCCCTTTCACTTCTTTCTGCCTCCCCACCCCAAAACCAAAACCAAAACAGCACTTAAGAATCTTGAACAAAGCCATGAACTATAACTTGGTTTAACAGTGTGGCCAAACACAGAACTCACAGACTAATTTGAGGGTTGTCTTATTCTGTCTCAGGTATTTGACATTTAAACCTTGAAGCTGATTGAGGGGTTTGGTCTGTCTCTCTTTGTTCATTTATATAAAAGTCCCTGAAATTGTGTATTGAAATGCCCAGCTGAGCCTAGTTATAGTTTATACTTCAGCTTCACATTATAACAGTACTTAGAAAATGGAAAGGAGGCGCTCTTTTAATTCACTATCATGGAAGTCACCAGTCCCTTGACTGGGAAAGAGAGGCTTGTCATTTCCCCTTTCCTTCCCTCATGTTCCCTCCTCTATTTTACAGGTCTGAAGAGAAATCATAGCCATGGTAAATTTTCTTTGTCTGATTTGTCCACAGCCTTGCCTGGGACTTGGCCACAGTGGCTCTAAAGTCATAGATATTTCTCTGTGGTAATCTCAGCTAAGTTTCAAAGAGCTGCTTGAGCCTTTCTGATGCACCTTGGTATTCCAGTGTGGGTAAATAAATTCAGTTTTCTGGAGCCTAATAAGGAAAATCATTCTTATACTAATTGATAATTTCTAGTAATCACAGTAAATAGATTAAGTAACCCTATAGTGGTGGTGGTTGTTTCCCTTTTTCCCTATATCCTCAAAGACATGATGAGCTGCCCCTACCCTGGGGTGCATCTTTCTGGTGAGCTAGAAAAATACACCCACTGGGCATTCCTTAATGACATATTTAGGCTCCCCTGAGAGTAGAAGTGTCCTTTCCTTCAAGATTGTAAAGTATGTTCTACATCTGTTTTGCATGTAGAAATGCCGCAGAGATGTTTATGTACGTTAGACTGTAAATTTGTCACCTATTATGAGCTATTTTTTTTTCTATTGCACAGGCGGGAGGGGTAGAGGGGATTAATTGCACTGATATAATGGACACAGAATAAACAAGAAAGAAAAATATTAAACATTGGTTCAGAAAAGGTTTTCACTGGAGCTAGTGCCTCCCCGCCAAAAAAAAAACCAAAACAAAACCTGAAACAAAAATCTCCAATGTTTCTCCACTGTTCTATTTACTTTAAACTTGTTCATGTGTCTTCAAACCTCTTAGTAGAATCTAAATTCCTTGAACAAAGGGACTGTTTGATTTTTCAGTGGCTGAACCTGAAGTCAGGAAGACTGAAGGTCAAATTCAGCCTTAGACGCTTCCGAGCTGTGTGATTCAGGGCAAGTCCCATGATTTGTCTCCCTCAGTTTTCTCAACTGTAAAATGGCTATCATCATAGCAGTAGTTGTGAGAATCAAATAACGTATTTGTAAAGTGTTTAGCACAGTACCTGGCACATAGTAGGAACTTAATAAATATATGTCCTCTTCATTTACTCTTCTTTATATCCCTAGTGTCTAGCCAGGTTCCTTGTAAATTTTGTTGTTCATTTTCAGTGGTGTTTGATTCTTCATGACCCCTTTTGGGGTTTTCTTGGCAAAAATAATGGAGTGATTTACCATTTCTTCTCCAGCTCATTTTACAGATGAGGAAACTGAGGCAAACAGGTAAAGTGACTTGACCAGGGTTACACAGCTTGTAAGTGTCTGAAACTGGATTTGAATTTGAATCTTCTTGACTCCAGGCCTGGCACTCTATCCACTGTGCCACCTAGCTGCCCTTCCTCGTAAATAGCAGGAGCTTAATAAACACTGAGTTGTTGAATGTCTTGTAGGTTATATTTAGCATGAGAGAATCTACATTTTTATTGTGACAAAAACACACAAACACAGGACAATAGAAACATGGGTCATTTTGTAGTCACCAGTATTTTTTGGTCTATCTCCTCTAAAGCTGCAGTTTTTTGTGATGTTCACTCCTCAGATTACTATATATAGAATCATCTCTGTGAGACACAGCTGGTGCCATAGAGCAGTGGTGACAAACTCAAACAGAAACAGCATTCGTAAGGACTCCTCTGGGCCACATATTGACTTAGTTTTAAAATGTGATATTATCTATGTTTTATTGTATTTTTACTTATTTTGTTAAATATTTTTCAATTGCATTTTTATCTGGTTCTGGCAGACCTCAGGAGTGTTGTAGGCCAAAAATGTCACCTGGAGGCCATATGCTTAATATCTCTGGTATAGAGAAGAGAGGACCTTCCCTGGAGGCAGGCTGAGCCTCCGACACACACTGGCTGTAAGATGCTGGCTAAGGCACTCAGCCTCTCAACTAACTCTAAGATTCTGAGTTAAAGATGACTTGTGGACCTATATCTGTGAAACATGGGAGATTCCTTATAGTCATGGAATCATAGATCTGGGCCATATTGAACTGTATGAAAGTTGTATTTGTCAGTTGAATGTAAGCTTCTTGAGGATGGGACTAGTTCAATTTTCTTTTTTTCTTGCCAGTCATCAATGGAAGGCAGCATGATCCTGTGGAAGGAACGCCGGTTCTGGAGTCAGACGACCTAGATTCAAACCCCAATGCTTATTACCTATGTGATGTTGAATAAGTCACAACCTCCTTGAACCTCAGTTTCCCCATCTATAAAATGAAGGGGTGGGATTAGATGGTCTCTAACATCCCTTCCAATTCTGGAGCCCTGATCTGAAATGCATGTATACCTAAAATAGTGCTTTGAACACAGTAGGCCCTTAATCAATGTTCATTGAATTGAATTAAATGGAAAGGTCACTGCTTTGTTCTTTTGAACCAGTAGCAGTTTTTCAGTCATTGGGTTGAATGAAATTCCTCTTTTGCTGATGATCAAATTGCAGCTTTGAAAAGTTGAAAAATCACAGAGCAACTTATGAGAGAAACCCTTCATATTTTCATTTCAACAGACAGTGACTACTGTGGAGAATAGAATTTGAGCTCTAACGGAAAGTCTATGAATTTTGGGCAAGATGGTGCCCCAACATTATATCATAGCTAACTGAACATTGATGCTCTGAGTTGGAAAGTGTGAGACACCTTAAGAATTGGCCTTGTCCAGCCCTTTGTATTCAGACCCCACTACAATGTAACTATTTAAAACAGAGGGTTGATTGTATGTTATTTTTAAAAAAAGTGGCTAGTTATGGTCATTTCTGAATTTTCTTACAGTAGGTTAATGTTTTGTATTTTGCCACCTCCACAATTAGGAAGTACGTTCCCTACCTCTGACCTAAATCTCTCTTTTGCAACTCCACCTCTTTTCTAGTGCTCCATTTTCTTTGCAGATGGAAGACAGAAGGACAAAGCTTTCCTTGTACTTGAAACTTTTTATATATTTGACTATAGATCTTAGAACTGGAAGGAACCTGAAAAGTCATCAAGAATCTTCCCTCTCCTTTACTCCTGCCCAAGTTTTTTAGAGGAGTAAACAAAGGGCCCCCGAGATGGAATAATTCACCCAAGGTCACAAAGGAAGTCAGTGACAGCTGAGACCAGAATCTCTTTCAGCTTATCTTTCTTTTCCTCCTGGGCTTAATAACTTTCAACTTCTTCTCTCTCCATCATCAATATATTTTCCAAACCTCTACTTGTTTTTGTTACTCTTTTTCTGGATCTTCTCTTATTTCTTCATATTTTCTTTAAATGTAGAAACAAGATAAGACCCAATGTTTTAATAACAACCCAGTCTAAGCCAACTAGAGCAGTAGGATTATTTTCTGGCTCTTGTATGTCATCCTCCTAGTTCATCTCAGTATCATGTTAGCTTTTGAATGACAACACTGACTTCTATGTAGTTTGACTACTGTAACTCGTAGGTTTTATCCATTACAATCATGTCATATGGATTGTCTAGACATTTTCCATTTTGTTTCATTAAAAAAAAAAACTTTTTGATTTTGGCTTCACTGACTATAATTCCACTTTTGATGGGTCATTTCTGAACCCTCCTCTCCCCACTCTAGTGCCCTGCCTTAAATATTTTGATTTTTGTTTTAATAAAGGTTCCCCCCCCCCCCAAAGTCAGACAAATCAGATGTGCTTCAGCTGCTACGCATTTTACACACAAAATTACACAGTGTTGAAACCTACAAATAGATTCCGCCAGAAGCACATAGGATGTAATTGCTGTAGAATCTGACCCTTCTGGCTGTCCATTTTCATGATTATGATTGACATTCCATAGAAATACGTTATTTGAGCAAATCTATTTTCCTGGGGCCAGGAAAATGATACGTTCCATCTGCATGCAGCTCTATCATCTAATAGTCTACCAAGGAAAGAAGCCAAGAAGCATATTTTTTAGGCTCTTCAAAACCAGATTGGACAAAACTTTGAAACTGTAGAGAATTGATATACGTTGGCAGGAAGACACAGACAGATAATTCAGGAAGTTATCTTAGTGCCTTCCATTAAATATTCAATTCACTGGGCCAATGGAAGAGCTTGTATTCTTTTCCACTCTTCCTGTTCCAATGATAATAGCCATTGTGGTCTGTGTGGTGGTGTGTGTTTTCTATTAGGCAGCTACAAGCAGGTTATAGGCATGAAAGTGTATACAGGAAAATATTTCACTATCTGTTTAGGGAGATATATAAAATAGGCCAGATATGTTACAGTTACCATATGCATGTTCACCAAACCCCAAAGCTGTACTAATGAAATTTTTATTTGGGACTGTTTCAGGCACATGGAAAATAATATTTGGACACTGTAAGCACTTTTTAAAAATTCCTAAGTTACTAATGACAAAAATGTAGCATTTTCAGAAAGGGCTGTTCCTATGATTTGGAAGGAGAGTTAAAGCCTGCTAAGCTTACAGGCAGGGTGATGGCTGTGTTTCTGTAATTCTTGCTAGTTATTTCACATTGTGTATGTGTGTGTTTAAAATTTCTCTAATCTCTGCAGACCACAGTCTTAAGAGGTTAGGCTTCTGTCTTGCCTCCCTGTCAACACACTGGATTTTGTCACCATATTGTAACAGGAGATCAGCTGCTTGAGAGTTGCTTTTTGCTTGTATCATATTTTCCTCTTCTGAGCTCCTGGGTAAAGTGCTGGTCACACATGAACTCGGGAACCATTTTATTAAAAAGACATTTGTGTATTTGTAGGACATGAATGACCATACAACTATTTACTGGTGGTAAATCTTGACTTTCAAAAAGAAACCCTGAATGGGGAGAAGAGATAAAGAGGAAAGGGAACAGAAGCGCTCTTCCAGCAATTGAGTGCTACATTGGATAAGAAGGGGTCTTAAAACCACCGTCATATATTGGATTTGGAGGTTAGAACAGGAGTGTGCTGGTTAATGTTTAAAAACTGACCCCCCCTCAAAAAAAATAAATTTCCTTATGACACAATTTAAAACTAAATTTACTGTATTAGTTTTTCCCCATAATTTCTTAAATCTAGAGTCTAGACAATCAAAAAAAAAAAACAAAACTCAATCAAACCATGATTTGTAACATTTGCTGATTTCCAAGGTGAAAAGGCTGACACTGGAAATTTAATAATCATTTTCTACAAGCTGATTCAAGTACACACCTGGGTAGGAGAGACATGGGTTCCAGTCTCACCTCTGATGCTTTCTGGTTGAATGACCTCACTGAGGTTCAGGTTCAGCTGTCAAATGCAGCGATTATGTCTGTAATACTTCTCTCCTCAAGTCCTTGTGCACATCAGATAGGATGTGTTTCACTCTCTTTTCTGATCTTTTACTCAAGCTACAGTATTTCCTCTCTCCCTGCTTGAAGACTTTTCCCCCTTGCCTCTTAATTCCCATTCTTCAAAAGGTAGATTGAGACTCCCCTCTTCAGTGAAACCTTGCTTAATGCTACTGCCTGAAATGGTTTCCCATTTGTTTTCTTAGAACAGGCCATTGTCTCTTCAACTAGATGGTAACCTTTCTTAAATGAGAGATCTCTCTTGCATTTCTCTTATCTCTGGTCTTCTGTAGTCTATAGAACTCTTTTGTCCAGCCTATCCCACAATAAGTATTTATTAAATACTTGTGTTAAGGCTGATTTAGTCAACTCATCTAGACTGGTAAAATATTGGGCATAGTAGGGGAGCACAGTATGGGAATGGTTAATTAGGAAGCTGCCACAGTGTCTCTCTTTGTGTGCTTATCTGTTTGTTGATCACCAAGGTCCCTTCCAGGCCTAATGTCCTGTGATTCTGGGATTTTATGAGCTGTTTAGTTTATTTGAATTACTCTAGCAATTTAGGACAAGACTAAGCCAGATGACCTTGACATACCTTCCAGCTCTTGTTTTCCTATCATCTGGCCCTGTAATTGTCTTATTTTTAACTGCTGCTGTTTCCCTGGCACGTGTGAATGGTAGAGGGCTCAGCAGGTTGAAATAAATGCAGCTGCACTTACTTCAATAATCAGGCATGTGAATGATGTCTCTAAGTTTTATCCTATGTAGCTGAATGTGAACTCTCCCAGGATAAGATTTGGATGACTGACCTTATAAAACCACCTCCTAGTACATCTAGCTATCGATCCACAAATCCATCTGTTGCTTAAGGGGCTACTGCAGTCACATCAAAATCCTAAGCATCTACTGTCCTTGGGGACATGTGCTGCAAAACTCTACCCTGGTTATTTTCTTAAAGGGAATATTGCTGGAAAAAAAGCTCTGCACCATCTCTCCTTAACAAATTACAAGTAATGGACCTCTTTGGTCAGCAATCAGTCAAGGAACGTTTATTATGCAGCTCCTATGTGCCAGGCACAGTTCTAAGTGCTGAGCATACAACAAAGACAAAAACCAAAACCCGTTATGTGTTCTCAAGTAGTTAATAATCTAACGGAGAGGCAACACACAAACAAGTATGATGTATAAGAATTATGCAGAATACATTGGGGGAAATCTCAGAAGGAAGGCACTAAGCATTTTATGTTATAATGACACCGACAAGAATATTTTAAAAAAATCAGAAATTTCTTAAATCTTAATATTAAAATTTTTTTTAGTAACTATATTTAACCTCAACATATAAAATATCAGAACAATATTTTGGCCTCTTCCCTTTAGTCTCTATCAAGAATATCAAGTGCATTCAAATTCACTCATTTTTCGAAGTTAGTATATTTTCTGTCCTTCTGATTCTGCTTTTTTAAATGTTGTATTATCCCATAAAGGTCTTTCTTTCTGTTTACTTGCTTGTCCTGATTTCATCTTAATAGTACCATGTATTAATGTACTACAATTATAATCATGCTCTTATTGCTGTACATTTGGGCTGCTGCTAATGTTACTTACAAGTATAAATAATGCTACATGAAAATTTTTGGCTCTTTTTTTTTGTTTTTACTTTTAGGGTGAATTCAATATGCCAGTCCTGGCATATTGATCTAATATATCAATATTTATATCTGTCTATGGCACCACTGTTCTTTTAGTATGCTGAAATGGAACTCTTGGAGTCATATTTAGTTCTTCTCTTTCCTCCATCTTTTATATCCAATTTGTCATCAAATTGTCTTAACATTTATAGAATTTCCTCTTCCTATTTCACCCTTATTATTTTTAATTTGATTATTAAAGTGATTCACTTCTCCAATTCTTCCTTAATTATTGGGAATGGAAGGGAATAAGAAGTATAGACAGTGGGGGAGGGGTGGGGTGGGGAGGGAGAGTGATAAGAGGGAGGGCAGATTAAGGGAGGTAGTCGTCAGAAACAAAACAGACTTTGAGGAGGGACAGGATAAAAAGAGAGAGAGAAGAATATGTAGAAGAAAATAGCATAAAGGGAAATACACAGTAATCATAACTGAATGTGAATGGGATGAGCTCACCCATAAAATGGAAGCGGATAGCAGAATGGATTTAGAAACCAGGATCCAACAACATGTTGTTTATAGACACATGAAAAAGAAAGATACATACACACAGTTAAAATAAAGGGCTGGAGCAGAATAATAATATACTTCAGCTGAAGAAAAAAAAAAGGAGGGGTAGCAATCATGACAAAGCAAAAGCAAAAATAGACCTAATTAATAGATATAAATAGGGAAACTATATTTTGCTAAAAGGTATCATAGACTGAAATAATAACAAAATTTTTTATAGCAAGTTTCTCTGATAACAGCCTTATTTCTCAAATATACAGGGTACTGAGTAAAATTTATAAAAATTAAGTCATTCCTTTTTTGATAAATGGTCAAAAGATATGAAGAGGCAGTTTTTAGAAGAAATCAAAGGTATCTATGGTTACATGAAAAAAATGCTCCAAATCACTATTGATTAGAGGAATGCAAATTAAAACAACTCTGAGTTACTACCTCATACCTATAAAAATGACATGTTGGAGGGAGTGAGGGAAAAATGCATATTCCAATGAATTGTTTAGTTATGAACTAATCCAACAATTCTGAGAACAATTTGGAACTATGCCCAATGGGTTATAACTCTGGGCATACCTTTTGACCTAGCAATACATCTACTAGATCTGTATCCCAAAGATATTGAAGAAAAAGAAACTGGTCTTTTTATTGTGGTGACAAAGAATTGGAAATTGAGGGGGATTCCCATCAACTGAGGAAGGGCTGAACAAGTTGTGGCACATGACTGTGGTGAAATACTATTGTGCTATAAGAACTGATGAGGGGGGGTGATTTCAGAAAAACATGGCAAGATGTATATGAACTGTTGCAAAGTGAAGTGAGAAGATCATTGTGTACTATAATAGTGCTGTAACGATGGGCAATTGTGAAAGTCTTGACTACTCTGATTAATACAATGATCCAAGACAATTTCAAAGGACTCTTGATTGAAAAAAATGCCCATCTACCTCCAAAAAGAGAATTGATTAACTCTGTCTGCAAATTGAAGTATAGTTTTCCTGTTTTCTTGAAAAAAAAAATTTTTGCTTTTTTATGAGATGGCTAATATAGAAATATATTTTACCTGATTTCACATGTATAATTGGTATCATTTTGCTTGTTTGGGTGGGGGAGGAGTGAGAGAGAGGGAGAGAGAGAATTTGGAACTCAAATTTTAAAAGAATTTTAAATACAAATACATGGTAATTTTAAAAATTGTTGGAGTTAGAAGGTTCTTTAAAAATAGAGTTTTTACAATATTATTTTAAACCATCTCTAATTTGTTCCTTTGGACTTTGCTCACACTATTCCCACAACCTGGTATTTTCTCTCCTTTCTTTGTATATTCATAGATTATCAATTAATAAACATTTATTTTTTAAAATTTATTTATTTTTAGTTTTCAACATTCATTTCCACAAGATTTTGAGTTCCAAATTTTCTCTTCCTCTCTCCCCTGCCCTCACCCCAAGACACCATGCATTCTGATTACCCCTTCCCCCAATCTGCCCTCCCTTCTATAACAGTCCCCCTTCCCTCATCTCCATCTTCTCTGTTTTCTTGGAGGCCAAGATAGATTTCTATATTCCATTACCTGTATTTCTTATTTCTCAGTTGCATGCAAAACAATTCTCAACATTCATTCCTAAAACTTTGAATTCCAACTCCTCTCCCTTCCTCCATCCCCACTCATCCCTACTGAGAAGGAAAGCAATTCAATATAGGCTATACATGTGTAGTTATGCAAAAGACTTCCATAATAGTCATATTGTAAAAGAATAACTGTATTTCCCTCCATCCTATCCTGACCCCCATTTGGTCTATTCTCTTTTTGATCTTGTCCCTCCCTGGAAGTGTTTACTTCTAATTACTCCCTCCTCTCTTCTTTTTCTTCCCCTGCTTTGTCCTCCCTTCTATCATTCCCCCACCCCACTTCTCCCCTTCTCCCCTACTTTCCTGTAGTGTAAGATAGATTTTCATACCAAATTGAGTGTGCCTTAAGTGAAATGTGATGAGAGTGAGCTTCACTTTTTTCCTCTCACCTCCCCCCTTTTCTCCTCCATTGAAAAAGCTTTTTCTTGCGTCTTTTATGAGAGACAATTTGCCCCATTCCATTTCTCCTTCTCTCCTCCCAATATATTCCTTTCTCACCCCTTAATTTTATTTTTTTAGATATCATCCCCTCCTATTCAACTCACCCTGTGCCCTCTGTCTATATATATATATATATATATATATATATATATATATATATATATATATATATATATATATATATATATGTAGTCCCTCCAACTACCCAAATACTAAGAAAAGTCTTAAGTGTTACAGATATGATCTTTCCATGTAGGAATGTAAACAGTTCAACTTTAGTAAGTCCTGTATGATTTTTTTTCCTGTTCACCTTTTCATGTTTCTCTTGATTCTTGTGTTTGAAAGTCACATTTTCTATTCAGCTCTGATCTTTTCGTCAAGAATGCTTGTAAGTCCTCTATATCATTGAATGATCATTTTTTCCCCTGAAGTATTATACTCAGTTTTTCTGGGCAGGTGATTCCTGGTTTTAATCTTAGTTCCTTTGATTTCTCTAATATCATATTCCAAGCCCTTTGATCCCTTAATGTAGAAGCTGCTAGATCTTGTGTTATCCTGAATGTATTTCACAATGATTGAATTGTTTCTTTCTGGCTGTTCGCAATATTTTCTCCTTGACCTGAGAACTCTGGAATTTGGCTACAATATTCCTAGGAGTTTTTCTTTTTGCTTCTCTTTCAGGAGGTGATTAGTGGATTCTTTCAATATTTGTTTTACCCTCTGGTTCTAGAATATCAGGATAGTTTTCCTTGATAATTTCATGAAAGATGATGTCTAGACTCTTTTTTTTTTTTTATCATGGCTTTCAGGTAGTTCCATAATTTTTCAGGTCTCTTCTGAATCCAGGTCAGTTGTTTTTCCAATGAGATATTTCACATTGTCCTCTATTTTTTCATTCTTTTCGTTTTGTTTTGTAATTTCTTGGTTTCTCATAAAGTCATTAGCTTCCATCTGCTCCATTATAATTTTTTTTTTAATCTTTTTATTTTGTGTTTCCCTGATCAGCCCTGGGGTTAGCTTGTTAAGTATTGGGGAGGAGTGGTCTGGTCACAGGTCATCTCTTCTGCTGAACTGAGGCAAAGGCAAGCTCAGAGGTTGGTGATCCCAGCTGCCCTATTGTCTTTCTGTTTCCCTTTCCCCGGTGTGCTGAGGCACCCTTAGATCCTAGTGTGAGTTTCCACCCCTCCTGGGGCTCCTCTCCTAGCACTGAGGTTCACCTGGGTCCTAGTGTGAGTTTCCACCACCCTGGATCCCCTCTCCTTCAGGTTCACTTCTGCCACAGTAGGAGGAATCCCCCTTAGCTATTTTCCTAGCCTCAGATGTTATGAGACTATATTCCCTCTCTGCTGTGCCCACTGATCCAGGATTTTTCTGGGGAAATATTTTATGGTTCTTTTGAGGTCATCGGGGGGGAGGAGAGAGCATTTACTGATCACGCCACCATCTTGGCTCCCAGAAGTTCAAGTAGGTGACTTATAGGTGTTTAATTTGTAGGCTGAAAGTCTTAGGAGCTGCTGCAACTGATATCTGGGGCTCAGTGACTGTCACTCGCTCAGCTCTATTGGTCTCTCACCCTGGGCTGCCGCACTGCCTCAGGTCTCCCCGGGGCCCTCAGACACTCTGTGCTGTGCAATGTGGACTTACCCCCATGGCACAGATCCTTCCCGTCGACCTTCCAGTCTGTCCTGGGCTGTGAATCTGCCACAGTCTGTCTGCTATTGGATCTCCATTATAACTTTTAAAGAACTATTTTCTTCAGGGAGCTTTTGAACCTCCTTTTCCATTTGGCTAATTCTGCTTTTTAAAGCATTCTTCTCCTCATTGGCTTTTTGGACCTATTTTGCCATTTGGGTTAGTCTATTTTTCAAGGTGTTATTTTCTTCAGCATTTTCTTGGGTCTCCTTTAGCAAGCTGTTAACTTGCTCTTCATGATTTTCTTGCATTGCTCTCATTTCTCTTTCCAATTTTTCCTCCACCTTTCTTACTTCATTTTCAAAATCCTTTTTGAGATCTTCCATGGTCTGAGACCATTGCATATTTTTTTTGGAGGTTTTGAATGTAGAAACCTTGACTTTTATGTCTTCCTCTAATGGTATGCTGTGTTCTTCCTCATCTGAAAGGATGGAAGAAAATACCTGTTCACTAAGAAAGTAACCTTCTGTAGTCTTATTTTTCCCCCCTTTCTTGGGCATTTTCCCAGCCAGTTACTTGACTTTTGAGTCCTTTGTCAAGTTGAAGGTATACTCTAGGGACCTGTAAGTTCTCAGTTTCTCCAAGGTGGCGCAATCAAGAGAGAGAAGGTTCCTCCTCTCCTGGCCTGTGCTCTGGTCTATGAGCAACCACAAACACTCCTTTCTGCCCAGGATCTTTGAGTAGGATTCCCCCCTGGAGCCTCCACCAGCTCCACTACAAGAGTGCTCTTCCTCACCCCAGGACTGCCGCTACTATGGACTGAGACCCAGATCAGCTGTTTCATTCCCCCAGGGTCTTTAGGTCTAGGGCTCCAAAAGTGGATGCTGCTGCTGCTGTCGTAGTGCCTGTTGCCACCCCTTTCACCCAGGTGAAAGAGCTTTCTTACTGACCTTTCACTGAAAGCTGTCTTTGGCATTTGTGGGTTGACAAATCTGGAAACCTCAACTGCTCCCCATGATTCCATGCCTTGAGGCCTGCTCCAGTCCTGTCCATGCTGCATGGCCAAGGCTGGGCTGCCCTCTGCTCTGAGGCTGGTGTGATTGACCTTTCCTGTCAGCCTTGCAGGCTGTCTTGGGCTGGAAATCTCTTTTACTCTGTTGTTTTGTGGCTTCTACTGTTCTAGAATTTTAGAGTCATTTTTTACAGGTATTTTATGAGCTATGGGGTAGAGTTAGAGCAGGTGTATCCTTCTACTCTGCCATCTTGGCTCTGTGCCCATAAACATTTATTAATTGTAAATAATGGTACATTTCCCCAAAGGACAAAAGTGAGATGGTCCTTGGACTGAAGGAAATTGCTTTCTACAACAGAGATAAAACACATCCACAGAAAATAAGTATAAGGCAGAGAGACACACATACATACATATAATAAAAAATTATTTTGGCTACAGGTGGGGCACTAACAAAAAAGTGAAGCAGGATAGGGTTCTTGAATGAGATAGTACTTCAGCAGAGCCTTGAAGGGAATTGGGATTTGTAAGAGGGAAAGAAAGAGGGGGAACATTCTAGGTTTGAAGGACATTTCATGCAAAGACATGGTGGAAGGAAGTGGAATGTCATATAGAATTTTGACTTTAAATTTTTAATTCACCAGTAAAGATTACATTGACCACTACAGCCTGAAGTGAAATTTCCTTTTTCTTAACTCCTACAGCATTAATTGTTTGTATCATTCGTTTAGTATAAACTAAGATCAACTTTCACATATAGCTTGTGTAATCAGTTTTATTCCTTTATCCTTACACATACTACTTTATATTAGTAATGTTTCTCTTGAACTATATCATATGCTCCTTGATTGCAGGGACTATGTTCTAATTTTATGCAAATTTTCTACCGTGCCTTGTTTAAAACATTTGATGTATCTGAGGTCCTAGAATTGTGTTCATATTCTTTTCAAAGAAGAAAACCTGAATTATCTACTGAATACAATTCAAATGCTTTAGCTTGAAATTCAAGGATCTTTCCATTATATTCCCATGTATATTTCCAGGCTTACTTTCGTAACTACCCTGATCTTTACTCTATGCTACCACCAAACTAATCTGTCCATTATTTCCTGACCACATCCTATACTTTCCCACATACATACCTTCACTTATTCTGTTTCCTTTGTTTTGAAAACCCTTTGTCAACATTTCCTATCAAAATCCTCCCCTTCCTGCTAGACTCATCTCAAGCAACATGTCTTCCATGAAACTTTTCTTGTTTTCTCTTCCCCTCAACCTTCATACTATTTTTAATCTACTTCCTGTATGGACATATTTTATTTTATTTTGCCTTGTCTTTTACTCCTTATATATCGATCTTATACTCCTTATATACCAATCTTAACCTCCATGAATTCAAAACTCCTTGAACACCACTGATTTTGAGTACAGTTTAGCAAAGGACTTTACATCTGTCCACTTGAGGGACAACCTGGATAAGACCAGAGAGGCTGATCAAATTGGTTGTCAAGGGATGAAGATTTTGGCCACTACGCCTCTCAAAGTGATCTTCTGTGTTGTCATGGGGTTGCAATCTGCATCTGTAGGGGGAATTCTCCTGCAAGTCATGGACCATTGACATACTGAAAGCACCAGGGAATCCAAATCAACCAACTGATAAGCTTTAATTAAGTACCCATTTTCCATCTGGCACTCTAACAGTGTGTAAAAGAATCACTACTTTCAAGCAGCTTCCATTCTATGAAGGAATCTTGTTCAAGCACATTTTTTAATATGGACTACTTGTTACACATATGATGTCTGCCAGGGAGAATAGGCTTCAGGCAACTGAGGTCCCCATATGCTCCTAAATAAGCATACAACGTCAATATCATGTGTAACCCACGGGTGGTAACTTAATTCTGCTGCAGGAGCTGTAAATCTGACACTTCCCTCTCTGGCCTAATTGCCATGATTAATTTTTCACTTGTAATACAATGCTTGGCTTTGTACTATAAAAGGCACCAAAAGGTCTCAGAGCAGTTCAATCCCCTGAGCAACTGAAGAGAAACCACATGGGACCCAAAGGTGCTGAATAGTCATCCAGAACAGCAATGTGCTTTCCCCCAAAACTGGTAGTTTTAGTCAAATGAAAAATGCTTTTGAATTCCTTGCAATGTAAGTAGAGTGCGTGAATTCTTTTCATGGCATGAGGGAAATATCTAATGACACCAGCCTATTTACTATGGACTATTTCAAACCAGATTTTAACATAAGAGGCGAAAGGTAGCACATTTGCTGAATAATGAGCTGGACAGTGATTCCAGCTCATTCCTTGGCATTGTACATATACCTGTATGGCTGTCCTAGAGCCTGCAGTGTAACTCCTGGCAATGTTGTATGCAAGGAGAGAACTAGCTCACTGGAAGAAGTCTTGGTGAGCATTCATCATGCACATTTTATAGCAAACAGTGTCGGGACCTGGTAGGGCCAGGGCCAGTAATTCTTGCAGAAGAGCTGGATGAATCGGATTTGGGCCTTGATTCTGTATTACTTATTTGAACTTAATCAACACTTATAAAGGACCTAGTCTATACAAGGCTCTGAAGTAGGTGCTGAGGAATACAACAAGAAAAATGAACAAAAAGACCAAGTATGGAAGGAACTGTCATTTCTTCTGTGTGCAGAGGTTTCCATTTCTCTGAGAGGATAAAATCTTGAGGATTTGCCAAAGGCACCTGGAAACTAAGTGGCTGTCCCGGAGTTATGTGACTGGGAAGGCTGAATTTGGAACCAGCTCTCCTTCCCCAAATTACGTTAAATTCATTGTGAACATATTCTGTGTATACACAAACAATATATATATGTATATATATTCATATATATCCATAAATATATATACACACTCATACACATACATATGCATATACACAAACAACACACACACACGATAATACATTGAAATGTCTCACTGTTAGAATATAAACCCCTTGAGAGCAATTAATGTTTTCACATTTATTCCTGTATGTTCCACTGTCTAGCATGGTACCTAACACACAACGCATTGCCCAAAGTAATGGCTTCTTCTCAGTAGTCCTTTTTCTTGACCTCTCTTTAGACTTTGACACTGTCAATCACATTCTTCTCCATCATATTCTGTCTTTTGTAGGTTTTTGTGACTCTACTGATCCTCCCTTGACCTCTCTAACTACTTCTCAGCCCCTCTGATGGATCTTCACCTGGATCTTGGTTCCTAAGTGTAGGTGGTAGAGAGAGCCCTGGGTCTGAGGTCAGGAAGCTCTGAGGTCAAACGACTTCAGACACTTAAGACCTTGGGCAAGACATGCATTTTTCGCAGCTGTAAAAGAGAATAATAAAAGTGCTTGTCTTTTAAGTTTGTTTTAAGGATCAAATAAGGTAGTATTTGTAAAGCACTTAGTGCAGTTGCCTGGTACTTGGTGTGCACTTAATAAGCCTTTCCTTCCCTTTCCTTCCTCTTCCTTTCCCCCCTTTCACTTCCTTTCCTCTCTCCCTTCATTTATCCTTTCCTTCCTCTCTCCCTGTTCTAGATTCTCTTTCCTTCTCCTATACTGTTTCTCTCAAGGATCTCTTCAGCTTCCATGAGTTAAAATATTCTCTATGTAGAAGATTGTTAGATCTATGTATTAAGCTCTAATCTCTCTGCTGAACTATGGTCTTACACCTAGAACTCCTTTTGGATATCTTCAATTGAATGTCCCATAGACATCTTACATTCAACATGTCTAAAATAGAACACATTATCTTTTCCCTCTTAACACTCCCCTCTTTCCAAACTTTCCTATACTCCCTTTCTTCCACCAAATAATAAGCCCCAGGACTATACCTGTTATATTGAGTACTAACCTCTTCATAAGTCAGGACAAATGCTAGTTTTAAATTAAAAAAAGATGAAGCTAGTATTTTAAAATGGTAAAAAAACTGGAATAATATAAAAGTTCATATAAAATGTCAGTAAAGAGCTTTTGGATTGTGATTGGAGAATTTCTTTTGTTTAGGTCTTATTAATACTTGGCTGAAGTAACCTTCATGCGTATAATGCCCTCCATACTCCTTTTGGAAACCCTCTCTTCTTTCAGAGATAAATTGCTACCTCCTACACAAGACCTTTCTTGAGACCCTCAACTCTTTGCTTTTCTATCTTCCCTCCCCATCCTGAAAGTTAACATCTATTTTCAAATACATACTTTGTATTTTTATCTGTGTATATGCATTCCCTGCCTCTCTCCCTAAGGAAAATAGAAGTCTTTTGAAGGAAGACTTCCCTCCCTTCCTTCCTTCCTTCCTTCCTCCCTTCCTTCCTTCCTTCCTTCCTTCCTTCCTTCCTTCCTTCCTTCCTTCCTTCCTTCCTTCCTCCCTCCCTCCCTCCCTCCCTCCCTCCCTCCCTTCCTTCCTTCCTTCCTTCCTTCCTTCCTTCCTTCCTTCCTTTCTTCCTTCCTTCCTTCCTTCCTTCCTTCCTTCCTTCCTTCCTTCCTTCCTTCCTTCCTTCCTTCCTTCCTTCCTCTGTATCCCAGTGCCTAGAACACAATAAGTGATAAATATCCATTTAATTGAATTGCATATTTAAAGAGAATCAGTTTCTAGATTTATTCCCATAGTGGGGAGATACGGATACAAAGTGAGGAAGAAGACTGAAAATATAAGGCATGTGAGCTTGATATGCTTTTATTAAGGACCCAGATTGTTTTCAGAGATTATTAAAAATATGGTTTATGAATACTTACGAAGGAGATTAGAGAACACTATCAGCCAGTCAGGGCACATTTAGAATAAGATGCATCAGCATAGTCTCCTTTCTTTTTGTTTTCTTTTATATTTGTCAACGTCAGAGCAGGGGAATGCAGCACATACAGCACATCTGGATTTCTATAGGACATTACCAAGGCCTTATTTTATAGTGTTCTTTTCATTAGATGGAGAGAAGTAGGTAGGATGATAGTTTGGGTGGAGTAGAACTCGTTGAATGACCTGACTTAATTAATGGATCAATACCAGCTTGAAAGAAGAGTCTTAGAGGAGTCCCTCAGGTTTCTCTTGGTGGTGTTCTGGCTGATGTTGTGACCCATGGGGAGAAGGAAGGCAGGAATACTTACCCAATGACATGAAGTGGCCGAATCAGGAACCAACAGTATATTGAATAATTGTACTGATAGACTGGCTTTAGTAAAATGAGATTCAATAGAGCTCAATGTCAGGTCCTACATCTAATAAAAAAATGAACTGCACAAGTCCAGAGTGAGGGAGTTGTGGCTAGATAGCCCTTTGTGTAGAGAAGCTCTTTGGCTTTGGAGAACTGAGACTTATTGTCTTTGACTGGATTATGGAAGTATAGGGTCCAAATTACGGAAGATAACTGTCCTATGTTTGTTTATTTACAAAAACTAGTTTTATTTTTCATTTTTAACTGAACAAGGTACCACAATGCAGCTATTTGGATATCTAAAGAGGAGCAAATCAGAAATTATACACAAAACCAACAATCTTTGTTAGGTACAGCTTATTTTTGGAAAAGTGAGTGTTAAATTTAATAAAGTGGTAACAAAATCATCCGAGTTGTGTCTCTTTCTGAACTTTTTTGTTTCATTTTGTGTATCTTTAAGTGTTTTATTGATCTTATTTTTTGTTCTTTATCATTTCCCACTCTCTACCTCCTAATAAGATTCCTTCCTTTGTCACAAACGACAATTACAAAGCAAAACAAATTCTTGCATTGGCCGTGTCATAAAACATATAATTGTTTGAACATGACTTCTTCTGCATTTCTACTTATTTACCTCTTTATATAAACCACAATTTAATCTCCTATTCCCCAAGTTGTGAAGACTCACTATTTGTATCCAATTCTTCACTATAACAAAAAAATACTGCTGTAAATATTTTTGCTCCTAAGGGTCCTTTACCTCCATCTTGGATCTCTTTGCACAGTCCTGCAAACAGTGAATTAATTTGCATATAATCCCAAAGCTCCTTCAATATTGGCTATTCTGATCTTTGTCATCTTTGTCAATATGATGGGTAGAAGTAAGTCAAACCCTAGAGCTGTTTTAATTTACATTTCTCTTATTGTTAGTTATTTGGAACAATCTTTCATATAGTTGTTGATAGCTGGTTCTTCTTTCGAAAATTGCTTCTTCATGCTCTTTAACTACTTATCTACTGAGTAATAGGTCTTCTAGGTACCTTCTGTATTTGGTCAGACTATTCATATCTAGAGTATTGTGTTCAGTTGTGTGTGATATATTTTATAAAGGATATAGATAGTCTGGTGAATATCTAGAAAGGAGGTAACTAGAACAAAGTGACATAACATCATTCCAATAGAATATCATTTGAAGGAAGTGGGAATGTTTGACCTTGAGAAAATAGGATTTAAGTGGGAGATTGGCAAAGTTATGCTGGAGCCAGCTGTAACCCTCAGAGTTAATATTTAAATTTTCAGTGTGAGCATTTGTACCTCAGTAATTGGCAAAACACTACAAAGAAGTTGCTGATTTATTGCTTTGTTGTTTGTCTAGACAACAAAAGGATGGAGAAAATGCTAATAATATAGATGTAAAATTTTTAAAAAAGTGTTACATATTTTGGGGAGTCAATTGTTAAATATTTTCCAGTACACCCCCTGGATGAAGGGTATATTGTCCATCTTGAAATGTTTGAAGGATTTTTTTCAATGAAAAACAAAGATTGAACTTATTGATTTAACCTCAGAAGGCAGAATGAAAGTCAGTGGATAGAAACTCAGTATAAAGAGGGTTGATATAAAGAACTTGTTGAGTAACTAGTGCCATCGCAGAATGCATCAGGCTGGATGGCAGTATGGTCACTGACTATGGAGCTCTTCAAGGAGAGGCTGAACAATTGCTTGCTAAGAATGCTGTGGATGGAATTCTTGTTTCAAGTATGGCATGGAAATCCAATCTCCTTGGGCAGATCGGTTTCTTCATCTTTAAGGAAGTGTTTGGACTTAGATGGTATCTGAAGACCCATCTGGTCCAATATCTAGGATTGTTTGATTCTATTATTTTCTAGCTCTTGAGATTTTATGATTTGAAATCTCTAAGCTTTGCTGTGCCCAAATGGGTCAGTCTGGTCTAACTGTCTGGTTTGTGTCATAGAACAGTGACTTGCCATTTGAATTTCATGGCAGTTGAACATTTCTAAGTGTATTAAATTCAGAGCTAACGTTGATAGAGTGCTTTAAAATTGGTGAGGCACTTTAGATGTAACTCTCAGATTTAACCTTCAGAATAGCCCTGTGAAGTGGATATTATTTTCTTCATTTTAGATGAGAAAACAGGTTGAGAGAGACTAACCTGTGGAGGTGGGCAAGTGGAGAGAGAGAAGCATTTGTCAGGTGCCTTCTGTGTGTCAGGCACTGTGCTGAATGTATTGCAAATATCTGTAATTTGATTTGATCCCAGAGTCATACAGCTGGTAAAGACCTGAGGCATGATTCGAACTCAGATCATAGAGAGTTAGAGGGCACTTAGGTGTCACAATAGACAGAGTGCTGGGCTTGGAGTCAGGAAGACAAATCTGGCCTTAGACACTTACTACCTGTGTGACCCTGAGTAAGTCACTTAACCTTGTTTGCCTCAGTAACATCTGCAAAATGAGCTAGAGAAGGAAATGGCGAACCACTGCAGCATCTTTGTCAAGAAAACCCCAAATAGGGTCATGTAGAGTTAGACACAGCTGAAATGACAGAGCAAAAAAGCTGGAAGAGACTTCAGAGACCATCTAGTTCACTTACCTCATTTTACATATTAAGAAACTGAGGTCCAAGGAAGGTATATAATTAGCTTAAAGTCACAAAGTAGTTCAGAGGTGGGAATGAACTGAAGTCTTCTGATTCCACTTTCTCTTGACTCCAAGTCCAGTACTATATTTAATATTCCACCTTAGTACCTGTTATGATATACCTGGGATCAGTGTGCTGGGTTGGGTTAGGGACTACTGAAAGTTGAGTAACGATATACTCCAGTGGAACAATGGTCAGTATTTTTTGTGTTTTTTTTTTAACTTTCCCCTTTTTAAAATTTTATTTATTTTCAGTGTTCATTTTTTTTGGTTTTTAAACAATAATTTGCTTTTGTTTGACTTTTCCATAATTCCTACAAGTGTTTTGTTTTTCTTTTTTCAAATGGGAGAGAGAGAGAGATGGGAGGTAGAGAAAATAAACAGTTTTTTATTATTATTTTGTTTGTTTTCACTGTTCTACAATCACTTCTATATATCTTGGATTTTTGCCCTCCCTCCCCTCCTTTCCCCCTACCTGTCCACTCTGTCCGTGAGATGGCATACAGTTTTATATAGGTTCTACACATATATTCCTATTAAATACATTTTCACCTTAGTCATGTTGCATAGAAGAATTAAAATGAATGGGAGAAATCATAAAACAAACCAAAACCTAATACAAAAGAAAATGATCTGCTTCATTCTGCAATTGAATCCCACAGTTCTTTCCCTGGATCTAGAAGGCATTTTGCCTTAAGAGACTATTGGGAATTACCTAAGTCCTTGCATTGCTGTGAAGGGTTAAGTCTACCAGAAAAATTCCTTGAACACTGTGGTTGTTGCTGTGCACAAAGTTCTCCTGGTTCTGCTTCTTTCACTCAGCATCAGATCATATAAGTCTTTCCAGGCCTCTCTGAAGTCTTCCTGGTCATCATTTCTTATAGTACAATAGTATTCCTTTACATTCACATGCCAAATTTGAAAATAAATGTTTTTTAATTGAAAAACAAATTTTTAAAAAAGATCTAGAAAACAAAAATATATTTGATTGTGGCAATGAAGAGTCAATCTATCAGTAAACATTTATTAAGTACCTACTATGTACCAGGAAGGGTGTTAAGTCCTAGAGGAGAAATAGGTACAAGAGACAGGAAAGAAAAGTTCAAGATCAGCCCAGTTAGACTGAGAGCTAGTAGAGTTGGGAAAACCCAATGAGGTCTTTAAATAAACATTGTTAGATTCCAGCAGATTGGTTGGAAGTCAGTGCAAAAATGAAGAGAGAGGGAAGGATAGAGACCACAGCTAGAAAGGGAAGGAGAAGAACACCAGTTTGGGAAGAATGATTAGGCAAAGCAGTCATTTTTGAGAATGAATTTAGGCAGAGGATTATGATTCTGTTAGATGCTGAGAGACGTTTATAAAAGAGTGAGTTTTAGATGACTAATTAAGGAGAGAGTTGCAGCATAAAGCAAATTGTGAGCTTTTAAATGATTATTAGTGGTGTGTGTGTGTGCGTACATGTGTGTGCTGAGGTGAGGACTGTCAGAGGAGAATAAACTAATAGAGTACATACACTTAATGAATGATGACCAATTCTTTCTCTGGTTGGTCAGTTGTTTTAGTCATGTCTGACTCTTCAGGACCCCGTTTGTTTTTTTGCAAAGATGCTGGAGTGGTTTGCCATTTCTGTCTCCAGCTCATTTTTACAGATGAGAAAACCGAGGCAAAAAAAGTTAAGTGACTTGCCTAGACTCATTTCTCTTCCCAATTTGTCCTCTACTTTTCTTAGTTGACTTTCTGAATCCTTTCTGAGCTCTTCCATGGCCTGAGACCAATTCCTATTTTTCTTGGAGACTTTGGATGGAGGAGCTTTGACTTTGTTGTCTTCCTCTGGCTGTTTGCTTTGATCTTCTTTGTCACCAAAATAAGATCCTATAGTCTGAGGTTTTTTCGGCTATTTGATCATTTTCCCAACCAATTACTTGTCTTTCTTCGAACTCTTTGTTAAGGTAGGATACTGCTTCCAGCATGGAGGATGTACTATCCCAAGCTTCAGGGGTTTTGTGTAGCTGTTTTTAGAGACACTTCTAGGGACCTGTAAATTTTAGTTCTTCCAAGGTGGTATGATCAAAGGTGGGGTGTTTGTTCCTCTTTGGGCCTGTGCTCTGGTCTGTGAGTGGTCACAAGCATTCTTTTCTGCCTTAGAACTGTAAGGAGGATTCCCTCTGCTCTGCTGTAGCACTCTTCCTCAACCTAGGATCTCCCTCCAGGACTGTGACCCCAATCCAATCAAGGGCAAAGCAAGAGAATCCTGCCTCAATGCCAGCAAAGAGATACCTGCAATACCCCTCTGATCAGCTGCTTGATTCCCCCACCATTTGTGGGCTGAATGTTCCAGAAGGAACTGCATCTGCTTCCACTGCCCTGGGACTGGGGCTGGAATGAGATCCTTTCTCATCCAGGTCTGACAGACCTTTCCTACTGACCCTCTAAGGTGTCTTTGGCATTTGTAGGTTGAGAAGTCTGGAAACTGCCACAGATGCCAGTGATTCAGTGCCTGGGGGCCTACTCTGGATTTGCTGGGTCCCTGTTTGTGCTGGAGAGTTTTGCTCTGGACTGTACTCTTCTCTCAGACTGGTGCACCAGACCTTTCCTGTTTACCTTCCAGGTGATCTTGGAACGGAAATTTGCTTCACTCTGTCATTTTGTGAGTTCTGCTGCATTAGAGCTTGTTTAGAGTCATTTTTACAGGTATTTTGGGGGGTTTGGGGGAGAGTTCAAGCAAGTCCCTGATTTTACTTTGCCATCTCTTTCTACTGTGCCACCATTAAATGAATGGTAACTAATTCTCTTGGTAAGAAAACTTTCATTCATTGGTGCCAAGTAAGATATCTGCGATCTTTTCTGGACTCAGAATCACACAGGTAGCAGCAATACTCTTGAGGGTAGATTTTTCTCGCTGGCCAAATCTGTGTGGCTAACCAGATCAACTGTTTACTCACCAGTCACAAAACGTTTGTATTATGATAATTCTATCAGTTGATGAATGTCTCCCTGCCTTGATAACTGAACAAAGAACTGGCTATGTCGTTTGCTGAGGTCCTTAAATTGAGTAGATAGCATTCATCTGTCCTTCCTGTCCTCTTTTCCTTCCTTCTTTTTTTCTTACCTTTGACTTTTCTTCCTTTTCTTTCTCTCTCCTTTTCCTCCTTTACTTTTAACTCTATCCGCTTCCCTTTGACTATGAGCTACTGGGGAACAAGAACTGTCTTTCTGCCTTTCTTTGTTTCATCAATGGTCGGCACAGTGCCTTAAACATAGTAGGAGATTAATAAATGATTCTTGACTTCTAACTGACTCACCTTATATTAATAGGTAGAGGCAAATAGCCCAGTGACGTGGTAAATGGCCTCCTGGGAATTAAGGAGATGTAACTTCCTAAAATAGAACCGTGTGGTTGTGGTGATTTTAAAATGTCTCCATCTGCCCTCTCCCCACCCCTGACTTCCTTCAACATGTATTCAAGGAAAAAATTCCTTGACCTTCCTTGGAAGATTTTTTTTTTTTCAGGGGGAAAGGTAGGGTCAGGGTAAACTTCTGCTTTTTATTTTTGCATGCCTTATTTCTTTAAAACAGTTCTTTTAAGAAGAACATGTTTTCTTTTGTCTTTGAATCTCTATTAAAGCATTTTGGATAATGGTACTAACATCCTCCTCAACTTTCTATCTTATTTTAGAATATTCCCATGGTTAAAAAATTTTTATAAAAGTCCACTCTTCCCTAGTTTTTCCTTTGATATGAAATAAGCCACATGGAAAGAAGCCCTGTGTATTTAGGTTAAACAAAATGGCTGCAGTTTTCCTTTAAATATCTCTGGATGGTTTGTTAATAAGAACTGAAGTGGAAAAATGAATACAACCTAAACACATTATATGGAGGCTTGGGAGAAAATGTTACAAAGGAAGCAGGAAGTCTGAAAAAATCTTGATTAAATTTCCATAAATGTTTGTTCAGAAGATGCAGCAAATTCCAATATGCGAAAGCTATTAAAATAAACCTTTGCCTCCTTCATTTTTTCTGCTTTTTCAGGAATTTTGCTGATTGTAGCTCTTTGTCTCCCCTCTGAGAACTATAATTTTACACATTGTAAGGCTACATATTTAATAATAATGTGGAAGCTAAAAAAAATAAAAAACTAAAGAGCACATCATGGGCTGCAGATTCTGTACATATAAAGTTGTTAATGGAATTAGAAACACAATGACACAGTGTATGGTTTCCATTTATTATACCCTGATGATTTCTGAAGGAAGTAGACCAGACTTCTACAAATTCTTGTGAAGGATGAGGAAAATATATTTCAGTGTATAAGATAAAAATGAGCTTTGGTGCATATTTGAGCCTAGCTGTGCCTTTGTAGGAATAAATTGTCTTTTCAAAGGCAATGAGAATCTGTTTCATTAATCAAATCTCCAAAAAGTGATTATTAAGCTGTTCTGCTTTGGACCAGGGGCAAATCTTTACATGGTAAACATCTTTTATAGAATATGTAAGTTCTTTGTTCAAACTCCCTTATGGGTTAGGGCCCATTCCTTTATGCTATTAAAAAAAAAAACCAAACCCTAAAATACACTAGTTTTTGAAAGGATAACAAATTATTTTTTTTTTTTTTAGAAAAAAGGTAATGTTTCCCTTCTTTTACTGAAAGGAATATGTTTCTTTAATCAGTAGGTAGTCTCCTTCCTTAAATTAAAAAACTCTTGATGTCTGAAAATCTGCCTTCTCATGTCCCTACCCATTGAGATACCCCTTGTAACAAACTGTAAAAGAGATGGGGAGGCTGGATTTCAACAAACACACCAAGTGAGTCTGACCCTGCATGCAATCTGTTACATCCATAGGACTCCTGTAAACTAGGGAGGAAGGTGTTTTTCATATCTTCCCAGGGCCAGACTTGGTCATTAGAGTTACACAACGTCCAGTTTAATTTTTGTAATTGCTATTATTTCTCTTTCCATTTATATTGTAGTTCTTATGTACAGTTTACTCGGTTTTGCTGACTTCCCCTCTGCATCTATTCATGTAAGTCTTCCCTTACACCTCTTCATTTTCTACATTCATTTTGTTATAGCACAGTCACTTTCCATTATGTTAATGTACCATGATTTGTATCTAATTTGTTTCCAGGTTTTTGCCAAATCTTAGCAATGTTGTTATTGAAGGAGTTATGATTAAACTTAGGCTTATCTTTTGGATAAGACTGGGATAGCTGAAGTATTTTGGGGATCATTTTAAAAACTGAATTCATTGTTTTCTGTTCCTGGCAAAATTCTCTGGGCATGAGGAATCCTAGCATCTCTATTCTGACCTGGGAAATCAGATATTATGGATGCCAGCATTTTTTATACCTAGAGGCAGTGCTATGTGATATTTGAACACTGTTCAGCAGAAAATAACTAGGTGTGAGTGATTTTCCTTCCCAACATTTTGTTGCAAAAGAAGGAGCCATGTGCTGGCAAATTGTGCTGAGAATCACAGGATATAGGTACCAAATGACCTTTGTTTTAAAGGTTAGGGAAAGGGAGCTAGAATTTGACTAGAAGTCTAAGAATAGAATTTTTAGAATCAGAAGAATGAATGACAGAAAGATAAAGAAAAATAGTCCTTTTCATCTGTTCATCTCCAAGTCCAGGTCACATATTCTACTTGGAATGTCTCCTTTGGAGTATTCTCCAAGATGTTCTTTTTCCTTCAGCTATGTCTTCAACCCTCAACAGGATGCAAATTTCTTAAGAGTAGAAATTTTCCTTCCTTCCTTCCTTCCTTCCTTCCTTCCTTCCTTCCTTCCTTCCTTCCTTCCTTCCTTCCTTCCTTCCTTCCTTCCTTCCCTTTTTCTCTTTCTTTTTTATTGCTTCTCTCCCTTCCTTCCTATCTTTTGTCTGTCTTTCTTTTTTCCTTTTATTCCCTCCCTCCCTTCCTCCATTTTCTTCCTTTTCTTGGAGTCAATGAGGCCTAGTCTTGAATTCTACCTCAAGCACCACCAGGGTAACTTTAGATGAGTCACTTAATCTCTCTGGTCCTCAGCTTCCTTATCAGCAAAATAAGGGGGCTAAACTTAATGACATCATCTAAGGTCCTTTCCAGTTCCAAATGTATTATCTTGGAATCCACATACTTTCTGTTTCAGTCAAACTGAATTGTTCAGTCCTCCATGAAAATTCCCTGTACTTCCTATCCTTTGTGCCTTTATTGATGGTTCCTATAGTTTGCCTCCCCATCCTTGTCTATTAAATCCCTAACCACATTTCAATATCAAACTCAATACCACAGTCTCCATGAAGCTTTCCACTCATCCCTTGTTTCTGTTGGTGATTCCTGTTCTTGGTGGACTTTATGTAGCACTTTAACAACAACAAAACAATTGAGGTTTGCTTATTTCTACCAATATCCTATGCTTTTACTTGATTGTGGGTTCCACAAGGGCAGGGAATATGTTTTTCTAATGTTAGATAGCTTTACATCTCCAACCTTTCTCTTTCCCTCAGTCCCTAGCACAATGGTCTGTCCACAGTACAGTCTTAATAAACATTTGTTGAATTAATGAATGAATGAAAAAAGGTGATATAATCTGTTTGGCTTGCTTTGCAAGCTCTTGGTCTGCTTCCATGTTGAGGAAGAGGATGGAGTGGAAAAAAAAGAACATTGAAAAAGTGAAATCTCCAAGTTTCTTATTGAATCATTCTCAGAGATTAGGCAGAATAAATTTGGGGTTTAGAATTCATCTTGCCCCCACCAAGGTTCAACAAACTTGGGGAAGTTTATTTTAATCTCTTGATTTGAATTTGGCATTTGTATGAGATAAGCCACAGAAATGCATTCTTCATGATGATTCTCCTAAATTCCAGACTTTACCTCATTTTTCCTTTAATCTACATACAACTGGAAGGATTTCTTACTTCACATTGGCTCATTTTTAGTATTTCTTTGCAGTTTTGCAATTTTTTAGTGCATCTTTTTGATATTCAACTTCTACCTGACAGTAGCTGACCATAGGTTTAAGATGAGGAGTCACATCTAGTTGTTGCAAATTTTGACCTGTAGAATCCCCTTCTTGCAAAATCTCTCTCAAGTAAGGCCATATGATACAGTCTCATCTCTAGGTCTGATGCTCAGTATTTTTGCTTTTTGATAGAGCTTTCTCCTAAGTGAATATAGAGTTAGAATGAAGGTTTTGGTGTTATTTTTCCTTTGTTTTCAGAGGACCAGTGACATCATTGGTGGTGTCTTGACTTGTGGATGAATTGGATTTAAGTGAGGGAGAGTTGGGCAAAGTCACCAATCTCACCCTTTATTTCAGGGTCATTGAAATCCAGGGGCAAGGCAAAAGTCAATATGACTGGTGATGGCCTGGGATGTGGTGGATGAACCTGGTGTCTATAATCAGTCCACAACACCTGCTTCAGCTGCTAAATGAAGGTAAGATATATATCCAGAAACTGGTCAGTTTTCAAAACACTGTTTGCCAAAAATGTTTTGATTTTAACCAAGCTATACATTTAGAGATGTGATATATGCTGCTTACCGATAATCTATTGAACATGCAGGGTATGTGATGGTGGTGGGTAATAGAGACAGTTCTTTAAATGTAGTTTTGGAGATTATATTTTGAGGATCTTTCTATCCTCTGCTTGACACTTAACCATTCATTTTGTCTGCTGTGAATTCTGAAATTTAATATGGATGTAGTATATTTATCACATACTTCCTTACCTTGTGGGGAATATGTCATTGTCAACAACTGCACTTAGTAGCAGTTCCTTGAAAATAAGCATAGAATTAGAAAGACACATAGGATCTTAGACTTAGAGCTGTCTTTTAGATGCCATCTTGTTCAGACTCTTATTTTATAGAGAAGGAAATTGAGGCCCAGGGAGGTCACATTATTGAATTGAGCCTAAGTACAATTTTCTTGGTCTAACCATGGATAGCACTATTCATTTTATTTACATCAGAAATTAGGAACACAAGATGAGGAATAAAAATAATTATAATAATTACTATTTGCATCGTGCCTAAGGGCTTGCAAAGCGACTGGCCATGCAGTAGTTCATTTGATCCTCTCAGCAATCCTGTGAGACAGTTCCTATTCCTATTATCATCCTTCTTTGGTAGATGAGGCCACAGAGTCTCAGAGAGGTTAATTGAATTGTCCCAGGTGATAGAGCTAGTGAATGCTTGAGGTGGGATTAAACTTGTCTTCCTGACTCCAAATCTGCCACTTTAATCCCCCCAAACCATGCTGTCTCTTTAGCACTTTCAATAATCAATCAGTTTAGACTAAACTTTTGGTGTGCTGTCCTTATTAAGTTCTTTAGTATGAATGGGGAAAGTGCTTTACTAACCAGACTGATAATTTTCAAGATAGGAGAGCACACCATTCACTTGAGTTAATTCAGTACCTATTTCATTTATGGCACAGAAATTTTACTGTAAGTCAAAATAAAGAGCCATGATTTGTAGTCCATTTCACACATCACTTTCATGAAAAAGTTATGTAAGATTTACATTCGGCTTCTCCTCCTATGAGCCCAACCTTGGAGTTTTCTGCATTGGCTCCACCAGGGCTCATAGCACTTTGAGAGAAAGGGAAATGGGGCTCTGTTACTCTAGTTTGGTTTAGTCCAATACCACAAAGTCTTAGTGCATGTTTTAACATGCTGCAGATGTTACTGTGATCCTAGAGATTAATGCATTTTTTAGCGCTGGGGGTATCAGTTTGTTGGTGTATCTTCTGATTTTTGGCAGGGAATTAAAGCTCTCTCAGGATTTATTTCAGGGGCTTTTCCCCCCTCTTTCTGAAGCATGTGAGAATTAAAAAGCCTATTGCTCCTAGGAGTAAAAGCATCCTAGGATTAAAGAATCTGCCTTTGCTATTGATGTTGCATAGTACAAATGATTATTTACTAAATATTTGGTACCTGGCACATAATAAGGACTAAATACATTTTTTTTTTTAAATTGAGTGATTGATTTAATTTGACTCTAAAGCAGGGGTTTTTCTTGCACTTGCTTTGACGTCATAAGTCCCTTATGTGCATATAGATTAAAAAACCCACCACATTGGGAGAAGGTCCATTTTTATAAATTGTTAATAATAATTAAGAATTTAAATCAGCTCCACTTTGACTACCAGAAAATTAACAGTACCATCATAAAATGAACATTTGGTGATCATCTAGAATATCAGGAAGTAGGCAATATCACAGTTCTCATCATCATTTTCATCTTGCTCCCTACCTTCACTGCTAATAGCAGCAAAGTTTATGGATCAAATTTATGTATGTTGTCTTGGAAACAATAAAAATGACTTTGTAAAAAAGTGAATTACTCCAGAAATTGAAGTTTTTTATGATTAAGATAATGAATCATAAAGATGACAGAGAAAGAGTAAATATATTATTTATCTGGTTAGTGCTGACTATTTGGATGGAAACTTAAAAAGAAGTTAAATCCTGTTCTTAAAAAAAATTCTCTTCCATCAAAGTTGCTTCCTCTTTTATGGAAGCTTCCAGTATCATCATTGTCACCCCTCCTCCCATTAGACTCTTCTAGGTAGAAGATGAGAAGGATATTGCTATTATTCTCTTCCCTTCTTATTAGGACTTTCACTTAGTAAAATGTAGGTGTGGTAGCATGGAGGGAGAAAGTAGGGTACAAGGTTTCCTGGATGAACGTTTAGGAAGCACTGCACTTTTTTAGCTTTCTTTTCACTCTGTAATAGGTAGTCCAGAGGTACTTAGGGGTCTTTCCACGTGAAGCTAAATGTTCGTTTAATTGACTAAAATTTTAATTTTTATCTGTATGAATGGTTTTTATGTAGAGACTTTAGTGAGCTTATAGGGTTTTTTGTAAAGTGAGATGCTCATGTTGGCTGATGGGAAAGATAATGGTTCTGAGTTCTCATTTCATTTCAAAATGGGCTTTTATTGGCACCTAGAGTCTTAGTTTCTTCATATGTAAAATGAGAAAGGAATTATTGATTCGATTTTAGTGTGAGAAAGAACTAATAAAGGGTTATAAATACCCCAAATGGGAAGAACTCTGAAAACTGTTGCCTATAAGATTCTTTAATAAAAACTTTAATAACTAATTGTACATACTGGCAAATTTGCCACACACACATAATACATAAAAAAACCCCCAGGATCCTCCCTGTTCCCCCTCCCCTGAGAAAGCATTTTCTGCATGTTCGGAAGATAAAATGCTGACCTAAGGAAATATTAAGCAAGGGATTCAGCCCTCATTAACTTTTTTTAATTAGGCAGAAATGTGGATTCTGAGATTTGTATACCTGCTGCTTTTAGCATCCAGATCTTGAAGTTGGAGTTAAAGCTGAATTTCTCAGGTTTTGGAGGTTGGAATTTCTTTTCTCACACAAGCAGACTGCATAGACTGAGATTTTTATGCAAACCATTTCTATTTAGTGAGAGGGGGTTTGTTCAAAGCAACTGATGTCTCCATTTTTATGCCTCTTGGTAGGAACAGGTTGTTTGGATTTTATAGACAAGGGAAGGAGAATATGTTTATATGATTTTACTTTATGTGCTAGGAGAAAAGAAGTCTCAAACTGATGACACCATATTGATCTAAATGACAAGAGACCCTGGGGGGAAAATGACTTAATTAGAACTTAGAAGAGAAAAAAGTTTCATCCTCTTCAGCTCTGAATACTTGTGTCTTTTTGAAGTTTTCAGTGTGGATGTTGTGGATTTTGAAGTAGTGCCTTCAGCTGAATCATTTCATAAGAGGCAGAGTGAGTGTGAGCTTGTACTGGGACCCTTTCTTTCTGAATCATTCACCTAATTTCAGTGGTAGCTGTCGCTTTACCAAGTCAGGCTTCTTAGCTTGTTTCCAATTATAGTGATGAATAAGATGCTGTTGAGTCTCTCCTGTATCATGACCTGTTTTGATAGATGCATGTTAACACTAATAATAACACTTTTGTTTGGAGCCTTAAAGTTTGCAAATTGTTTTACCTACATTATCTCATTTGATCCTCATTACAAACACTCCGAAATAGGTACTGTAGCTTTTATTGTTTCCATTTTACAGTTGATGAAACTGATTTTCAGGGAGGTGACTTTCTTGTAGTTATACAATGAATAAGTATCAGAGGCAAGATTGGAACTTAGGCTTTGTTGGCTTAAGAACCATAATACATCAGACTTAGTCCTTTATAAAAAATTTTGCTGGAATTGGATATTTGCTAGGAAACTTGTAAACTGAATTGATCAGTAGAACTGGACAGCATATGGCAGTTTGTACCCTTTCCTCCTTCTAGGGGCTTATGGTCCAATTTTTGTAGATACATTCAGCTTAAAACACACATTCATCCAGATTACTTTGCATATTTTCCTCCATTAAAGTTATACTCCAATTTCTTGTCAGGGTATAGCTGAGACTCTGGATCTTGAGGACTGTGACAGTTATGCAAAATTCTTGCAGGTCTTACTGTGTTGGATGGTCTTTGAGTATAATCCTGAAACTATGACAATGACATTTAGAGCCATAACAAATCTCTAAGACCAAAATTCTGGTAGTTATTATCTATCAGTCTGCTTCTCTCTTGTATCACAGCTACGCACTGTCATACTCTCCATCTTGTCACTACTTTTGTGCTTAAGAGCTCCCAAATTCCTTTATCTGATCATATTTTTTTGTCATTCCATCTTGTCTTCTGCCTTATGGCCCTAACCCTGTTACCTGTCCTCACTGTCTCTAATTCTTCCACCCTTCAGTTTTTTCCCCTGGCCATCACCCCTATACGGACTGCGTTGTTTTCTTCCTTATCTCAAATGCTTGGTGAATCCTTTCAACCGTATACTATCTTTGTCTTATTAAGAATTGCCAAACCCCAACCTTTCCCCCCTCTTTTCCTTTGCCTCCTTCCCTTCTTTCCTGTCTTCTCTTCCCTTCTTCCCTTTTTTCAAAACTTCTAATTTCTTTCCTTTACTTCCAGATATGGTTGATATGTATGTATTATTATCATCACACAAAAATAAATCAATAACATGATGCTAATTTCCTGAGACTTGTTGCTAGAGCTAGGAACAGTTTGTTGACTTCAGGTCAGTGTTAGTTTATGCTGCTTTTGTAAATCCAAGATCTATTGACTTTTAGAATAATAAGTTTCCGGGTCTACCAATTTTAAATAATAAAGGCAATAAAGCAGAACAAACTTCAGAAGCTCCAGTAAGCAATGAGATATTGAAACTTTTAGAGGTGAGGTTATGCAAAGACTTTGATATTTTGCTTTGCAATTTGGACTGGAAATGCGAGCTTACTATTTTTTTCATTTTTAATAAGCACTTGGACATACACAGCTTGAAGCAGCACACATAAACATTTTCTCCTTTTTTTAAAGAAAAAAAGGGAGATAAATTGCATTCCAAACCTTCCAGAATACCAATTACATTTGGATAATGGAACCATTCTCATTTGGGCTGGTTTGTTCCCACCGAGGCACCAAACTGCAAACATCTGTGGAGATCTCTTCATAGAACCGCAGACAAAACAGCCTTCATAACTGCTTAAGTAAGAGCTGTCGATTCGCGACATACACTTGATGAATCCAGTTTGAACAGACTGAATTTTGAGTTGAGTGTGAGAGAGTGGCCTCCCTGAAGGCGCCTGCTTGGGATATTGTCATTTGAGATGCTTCACAAGCTACTGCTTTGGCAGCTGTTGATGCCATTGCACATTCTCAGCTGATGGGTCGATGGGAAACCTCATATTTTTCTTGAAGTAGCCAAATATTAAATGATGTGTAAGATTTGATTTTGATCTGTATGAATGTTTAAGATAAAATATATGTAGGTTCAGGAAGAGTTGACTACCTTCAACCTTTTTCCCACAAGACTATAGCAAGGTGCTCTACTGAAAAGTTTGACGTGGAATAAAATAGTTAAATAATAAAATCATTTTACCAGAATATAATTGATGTGTAGGATAAAATTTCTAGTGTCCTGGAGGAATGCAAAGGATAAGAATGAGGTAAGCCATTTAATTGAACATATGCTAAACCTCTGGGATCTGGATACTTACAAACATGTTTGGAGGTATGGAGAGGTAGAACATCTGGATTAATGGAATTTTTCATTTTTCCTGTTTCAACTTGATTCTTTTGTGTCTCGTAATTGACTACAAAATGGTGAAATGAAGGTTGGTGCCAATTAAAATCCGCTTACACAGTTCTTAAAATACTTTAAAATTTGTGGAAATGATGCCCATATTTCAAGACATAAGGACAGGGACCAAACTTATGATTTTATTGCCACTAGAAACTGAAAGATGGAGAAGCCCTCTATATCAATGGAGGTATGAACTATATAGTCTGAGGATTATTGAACTCCAATATAAATAGGGAACAGTAAACTGTACGTAAGGATCCATGAAGGTGACGTACTGATTTAGTTCTAAAATTAGTACTACTTGTGTTTTAATATATTTTTTATTAATTTTGTTACATTTTCCCCAATTACCTTTTGGTCTAGTTAGGGCCATACTTGGGAGCGTTTGGGGTCTTTGTGTTTTACATTTCTGGTTTGGAACACTGAGTGGGTAAGGGACTTGCCCAAGGTTGTACCCTATTTGTGCTAGAGGATTTCCTGGCTCCAAGGCCAGCTCTAACCACTACCCCATTGCTATGTGGACCAAGGACTAAGTGTTTATGAACAAAGTACTCCAACAGTTTTAAGTATTCATCATTAAGTTTTCATTTCAACAATTTTTGTTAAAATGAAAATGCTATTTCCCTTGTTGTCCATTTGGTGAATCTGACCTTGAACTGACTAAGCTGGGTGTATATAAAACCATTTCTACTCTTATGATGTAGATGAGCATATACATTGAGACTCCACAGGACTATTGGTTGAAGTTGTAGAATGAATAAAAATCCTTTTGAAGATAGGGAGGCACCTCATTATTTTTTATCTTTCAAAAATTGGTTTTAAATGGTTTTGCTTGATTGGGTCTACCAAGCAATACTATTACGCCCCATGCCCTTAGGTGTTCTTCAGGAAAACTCTCCCATACTTTGAGGATTTTAGCATAAGATTGAAAATACAATTGCGTCCACAGCTAACATCTTTCTATGGTAAATTACCATACAATAATATTCTACTTGTGGGAAGGTGTGATGTCAGTTTCCGCTTCAGTACATCCTCACAAATATGACCACCACAAAGGCAAGATGTCTGACTTCTATGGCCTAGTAGCCAAGCTCAGAGATTAATTTTGATTGCCAGTTGGCTCTTTTTTTTTGGTCCTACTGAATTAGTGGATGATGATCAGCCTTGGAATCAAGAAGACCTAAGCTGAAATCCTGCCACTGACACATACTAGCCTTGCTACCAAGGGCAGTCACTTAACCTCTCAATGATCTTAGATTTATTTTCAAAACTATAAGCTGCAGAATGTTCAGTGGGAGAAGTTTCCACACTGGAAATTCTCCAGGATGAGATCACATATCTAGACAAGAAAAAAAAGAGTTTAGTGTATTTAGATCACACAGAGTAGGATTTTTAAAACAATTTTTTATTTCAACTAATCAGAATATATTTTGTATTCCTTCCATAATCATTTAGTCCAACCTCCTCATTTGACAGATGAGAAAACTGAAGCCCAGATGTACATGTGTACACTAAATGTACAGAAGACAGAAAGGTATAAAGATGTGTATCATCTACTGTTGCTATACATAATTTCTAGATGGTGTTAGGAGCTCCTCCAATTCCCTTTACTGAAATGGAGCTCAATCCCCTTAAGAACTGGGTTACTTGGACACTTGCACATACACAAATGACCAAAGTTAGTGTTGTCATGGCCCCTTGGATAACATTTTCTCCTTTGGACATCTCACTTATTTTCCCAAGACTTCACCTACTTATATACTTGGTTCCCCAAACTATATGTTGAGCATTGTTCCAAACTCCATAGCATGCTTCTAACTTTCCCAGGGACAGCTCCACCCAGTTTTTTCACTGGTACCTCCTCTGACACTGATATGTCTAAAATTCTGCTTATCTTCTGACAATAGTGGATGAGGTACTGCACTTGGTGTCAGGAATACCTGGGTTCAAGCCCTACCTCAGACTGAGCTGTATGCACCTGTTCAAATCACATAACTTTCTGTGCCTCTGTTTCCTTGGTCTCTAAGATTTCTTTGAGCTCTAAATCTCTCTATGACTTTCATCTTGGTTTGAAACCACAGTATCATATTTTGCTCCTCTCTCTCCCTCCCCATCTTTCTCTCAATCTCCCAAGTCTTATCAGTTCTATTTCTAAAATCTTTTCCGTTCATCTTCTTTCCATTCCCACTGTAGCAAACTTGCTTCAGGGCCTTGTTATTAGCATTCTCACTGTTGTATCTTGTTCGGAACTTCTACCTATTCAATCCATTCTGCACAGAGATACCAGAATAATCTTCATAAAGCTCAGATCTGGTTATATTACATCTTTAAAGGTTTAAAGACCTTATGTGACTTCCCATCACCTATAGAGTCTCAAGTCCCCATCCTATCATTCAAAGTTCTTACCATTTTGCAGCCAACCTTTCTTTGAAGGCTTATTCTCTCACTTCTTCCCCATATCTGTTGATGCTGCAGTCCTAGTGCTTTCTCACCTCTTCAGATTTGCTAATGCTATTACATCTTCCTAGAGGGTTCCCTTGTTCCATCTCTGCTCATCGAAATCCTCCAGAGCCTTTCTCAAATAGTGTCTCCTCTGTGAAGCTTCCCCATTCATTGTAATAAATTCTACCAAGGCTGTCTCTCTTTAATGGCACTTATTTTTGCTTATGTTTTCCCCTTCCCCTAACCAAAAAAATGAAAAAAAAATAGTAAAAGCAAAGTAGGCAGCCAGCTTTGGAGCTGGGAGAATTGATTTCAAGTCTTACTTCATATGTGGCCTTGGGCAAGTCATTTACCATCTCAATGCTTTGGGCAACTCCCTAAGACTTGAGAATTTCAGAGAAGCCAACCTGCATTGGTAAAGGGAGTTACCTCATCTGAGATCTCCCTATAGCAATGAGACACCAACTCTCACCAGTCCTGCTTTTATCCTGCCGCTGGAGTTTGAAGTCTCTGGAAGACTGAGTGAGACTGCTAATTTTGTGCAACAATACCTTACTTAAATCCAATTCATGGGCAAGTCAAGACATCACTTGCTAATGCTATTGGTCCTCTTTGAAAACGAAGGATGACCCAAAACAACAATAACAATGAAATCATAGATCTAGTCTCTATCTGATTCCCTATCCTTTTGTATCTTCTACTAAACTGCAGTGGTGATAATAATAATGATTAATAATATTATGAATGTAGTCCTTACTATGCACCAGCCACTGTGGTAAGCCCTTTATAATCATTATTTCTTTTTTCATTATTTCATTATAATTGTTATTTATTTTTAATTAATTTCAATTAATTAATTAATTAATTAATTTTGATTAATTGTTATTTATAACAACATTAGGACTGCTATTATTATCACCATCTTACTGGTGAAGAAACCAAGACAAACAGAGGTGAAGTGACTTGACCAGTCTTGCACAACTAGGAAATGTCTGAGGCCAGATTTGAACTTAGGTCTTCTTGATTTGGGGGCCTGTACTCTATCCAATGTATCACCTACTTGCCCCAGAGAACACTGACTTATTCATCTTTTTCCTTATTTCCTCTACTTGCACAGTTTAGCACAGTTTCTTGTAAATAAGAAGTGTTCAGTAAATATTGATTGAATTGAATGACATGAAAAATGCAAGATGGATATTCATGGTATGTGCCCATTGTGAGTATATACAGTGAATGATTGATTGAGAATTGTGGAATTGACACAAGGAAATATATAAGTTCTATTTGCACCTAAGCGTGGGCACATTACATGCAAAAGGAGAGGGGGGGAGAGGGGGAGGGAGGGAGAATGAGAATGAAGGAATGTAAAAACAGCCTTTGGAAGGGTTAATAGAGAATGTTGCCACCTTGACCTTAGGCAGTCTCCAAAACCCAGGCATAGAGTTTTAAGCTAACTGGTCATACAAATCGCACAGAAAATTTGCTAGTTCAACTTTTGTTCCTTTGCCCAGATTCTGAAGAAAGACTCCAAATCCTTCCCATTTCCTAGGTCATCCATTTGGCTGGGCCAACACCAAGTACTCCTAACTAAGGCTAGATCTTTATACCTTGGGGAGAATAGTGCAATAAAGTAAATACCGCACATCTGGATCATTTAATGAGCCTTAGAGCCAGAAAGTCTGGCAGTGCATCAGACTATGGACGGACGCTTAGAAGGAAGTCTCACAGTGATCCAGATGTGCTCAACTGGCAGCATTCGTTCTGTTTTTCTCCTATCCCGTAGACACATCCAAGTCCTCTGTGAGATTTCAGGGAAACCACCAGTTCCTTTCCTCCTTCCCTTGAGTGACTATGTTGTTAGCAATCCCTCACCTGGGATCCTAAGATGCTAGGAAATTAAAATCCCTCTTGCACATGTTTAGGGATCTCTAAACTATGTGTTTCATGAGACAATACTAGGTCAATTTATTTGTGTTTGTCTTGCAACAATCTTGAATGCCTAGTACAGCCTTTTCTTGACTTAGTTTTAGAGAAGAATGGATGGATGAAGGACACGTTCAAAAGATTCACCCTTTGCAATTATGCCTTGGGATATTTAGGATCTTATCATGTTGAGGCAGTCAGATTTGGTATCTCAGTGAACAGAGGCACAGCCACACCCACCTCTATCTGCAGGGTTTATTGAATCATATATAAACCATGCGAACTAGTACTTTACTCGTACAGAAAGGATCTAAAGGAGAATGCATTTTGACTTGCTTGTCTGCCATCTGCCCCGTCTCCATTTTAGTTTGGTCCAGGGAAATGAGACTGCATGCATGGTAGCTTCCAGAAGGTTGATCCTATAACCCAACCTTTAGTGGCTCACATATTGCTAAAGACTGTATGAAAGTATACCAAGAGGCGGAGCATCTTACAAACATGCTTATCTTAAGTTAAATAGACACAAGGGTTAGTAAAATTTCTTCAAAGTCAGGGCCTGCATTCATACAAATTTGCTAATTCGTTCAGATTCTGAATCCAGTGACCATTCAGCAATGAAGGACGAACACACATTAGTTCGTTCAGGCTCTCTGCATTCCCTGTCTCTCCATTCGGTTACTATCCTACCTCCAGGGGTCTGTTCTTACCAGTTGGGATCACACTTTCTAACTCAAAGACCTTCAGTGTCCTCCCATTTGCACACAGGATGGAATATAACCTCCTTACTTTAGCATTCAAGGTCCTCCATAGATAGCCTCCAGCTTACCTTGCCAGTCAAGCCTCATACTACTTGTGTAACAATCTGTAGTCATTTCTTGGTCTTGTACTGTCACCTTCTGCTTCTAGATATTGAGGCAGGACAACTCCTATGCTTGGAAATACTGTTTCCCTATGAAAGCTTATTGAAATCCTTCTCTTCCAAGGCTCAGCTTAGGTTCTGCTGCTTTCAGAAAGCTTTCCCTGAACATTCCAGCTAGAATTGATTTTTTACCCCACTTCAGTCTATTATTATTTCTGTTTGACCTTTCCCATGCCCTTCCTATGTCCTATCAAAGTCATTTGTGCACATATCTTGCCATATACTAGTCTGTCAGCTCTCTGAGGGTACATTATGTGCAATTTGGTATACCTAGTGCCTATAGTGTATCTGACAAAGTAAGTGCTTAATATTGGTCAGGTTGACTGTCTTGAAGTTAGGAAATGTGATAGAGACAACAAGGCACAATGGGTAGAGTGTTGGGCTCAGAGGCAGGAAGACTGGAGTTCAAATCTCATTTCCAATACATAACTTTGTACCTATGACAGTCTGGACAAATCACATAATCATTATTCTCCCCATGCCTCAGGTGACTATCTAGGACTTATCTACTAAATTAGAGATAGTTTAGATTTCAGATCTGTACTTTTGGAGGAATTTCCCACCCTGGTAAAATCCAACATCATCTACACAAGAAACATGCTATAAGTTCTATTGAGGAACAAAGAAAACTCCTTTTTTCTTCTTAATGTCAAGTTGAAATCCAAAGTTATTTAATGCTCACTGAGTTCCCTTTATATTATACTTGTCTTTGTGGGGTGTAAAGGGTGGTTAGGGAGGACTAGCACCTCTGGTATGAGGGTCTGCTGGGTTCTTTTCAGAGTTGCTCATCCACCTTTGGTGTGTACCATTCACTCGAGTCCAACCTGTGCCCCCAAGAAGCTGTAGCATGTGTGGCAGCCACACTCTGGTAAAACTATCTCGGCAGATGGACTAAATTAGGTTGAGGGTAATCTACAGGCTTCAAACCCATTGGTGAATTAGGGGAATGTCTACCCTAAGTTCATGAAGACTTTCCCCGGGGGAATGGACTTGATCAGACATTGATAAGGTCAAGGCCATCCACTGCATTCCAGGCCATCAGTAATATTCTTGACTTTCGTCTTGCCATTGTACTTCAGTGACTTTGGAAGAAAGAGGGAGGCCGATGAGCAACTCTGCTTCACTAAAATCCAATGCTTGTACAAATCAAGACATCACTCAGTGATGGCATTGGTCCTCTTCAAAGACGAAGGGAGAACAAGAACTTATCTGTGTACGTGTTGCAGTCTGTAGTTTAATAAGCATTTGTTGAAGTGAGTTTGCCTTAACATGCAGCATACAACATAGGATTAGATAATATACACTGCAAGTGATATGAACTTCCAAAGTCAAATCTGTGGAAATCAATATTCTTTGTTCTCTAATGTCGCTTCAAATTCTGTCCTCTCAAATTTCAACATGATGCTATCTGTCGTCTCTCACTGTTTCCATTAAATGACAGACACCATGTTCCTTTCACCAAACAGAAGCTATCACTGAGCTATTGAGAAAGACAGAACAATTATTTCGACAGAGGATATGTTAAAGAAGTTGACAAGTAGCATGCTTTTTTACAGTAGTCTCAAAAATAACAAAGACCTACAAAAATACCAGCAGGTAGCATTTTGATTTAGAAAGGACTGTGAAATGAATGATCACACACACCTACTAAAAAAATGAACATAATGCTAAAGTGCTTATTTCTATAAGAACTAGAACTAGGTTAGAGTATGAAATTCCTGCCCCACTATGGGAGATTCTAGTTTCACTGAAGACTAGTTGGGCATTGAGGTGCCTTCCAACCCTGAAATTCTGGGAGTCCATAACAAAACAATATGATAGGTTGTGAACAACATTAATCAACTATCCATCCATCAAGGCATATTTATTGAATGGCAAATATGAGCAAAAGACTGTGGGAGAAAAGGAAAGAAACAGTTTCTTTCCTCTTGGAACTTAAACAATCTAGTTGGGGACAGAAGGTATAGATGTGAAAAATAAAAGGGTTAAGTAACGATTTAAGACAGTAATAGCAGAGTTGTCACAATGATTAATTGTCAAATGAGTGGTCGAGACAATAAGGGCTGTGAGTTCACGGGAGGGTGAGATCACTTGGCTGCAGAAGCCTGGGAAGGCTATATTGGTCTGGAAGGCTGCGAGGAATAGATTAGTCATTTTGAGTAAGTACTTTGCAAAACATTCTGTGAGGACAAGGCAGGTACAAGAAGTATTTTTCTTACAAATGAGGGATAAAAATGTATACAGTAGGGAAGAATGTACTTTATTCAGGCTGGATAAATGGTAAAAAGGAAAATATCCTGAAAAATCCAGCCTTTGTTCTCTGAGATTTCTAATGTGCTTCTGGACTCCCTTAAGAGTCTGGAACAGGCAATTCCTCACTGAAAATTCTCTTTAACAGAATGGAGGAAATGTTTCATAGGGAGTCTCTATCCCCAAAGATGTTTCCTTGGGGTAAGTTACAGAACGCACACCACAAGGACAACCTGAGAACTTAGAGCTCCTGAAGCCTCCTCGCTGGACCGTTCAGTGATTCTTCTCCTTCAGGGGACTGTGGTCTTTAAGCAGAATGATTGTGAATCCATGCAGGACGATCGAAAATGGAGGATTGGAATTTGTTCTCTGAAATTTTGATTACAGAGCTCTCTTTTGCTGGAATCCTGGCTTCACTGAAAATCTCGGCTTTTGTCCCATGGTGGTAATCTTCACTCCAATTGTATGTTTTCTTGCTGAGGGAAAAATACTTTTTAAAAATATATTTTTAATTTTTTACATATTTACATGCAGTTTTAGAGAGTCACTTGGAGGGCTGAGATGTTGTGAATTGCCTGGAGGGGTAGGTAGAGTCAGGAAGCGTCTGAGCCAGCTGAGAAGGAGTCCAACCTGTGACACTTTGCTAGACTTAGCTTTCTAAGCTGCAGTGCAGCTATCTACTGACACTGGTAGAGGGACATCCCCAATTTCATTGAAATCATGGATCTGGGGAAAAGAAACATATTAATAGTGTTAGCATATAATTAGGTCCCACAGTATCAATGGTTGGGTTAAAAGTTATTTCAAATATAGTTCCTCCGCCCCCATAAGAAACACATTGGAAGAGAGCATGTGGCATAATGAGAAAGGTGGTAAAGAACTGGGTTCAAATTCTGCCTCTGATTGGCATCTGGCTTGTGACTATACAAAAGACAATCTCTCAGTGCCCCATACAACTTTCAAAAACTATAATAAATTGCAGAATAGGTGATGCTTCATATTGGCAAGGGGAATTTCTTTCCTACAAGATAATTATACCAATGGGATCACAGTTCAGAAGTAGTGGAAACTCATTTCTACATACATACATACATACATACATACATACATACATACATATATATATATATAATTAGACATGCTTGGCATTATTTCACATGCTCACTCCAAATAAACTCCATTGTCAACTTTTCCAGTCTTACTTTATGTTACTCCCCCACCCCCTCTTTAATTACTAGAAAAGGAAAAAAAAATGGAATATTAGCTATCCTTTGGGTCCCACGTTTCATCTTCCATCTCTGTCCCTTCCCACAAACTATCTCCCTCATTCTTGGAATGCACTGAATCTTTAATATCACCTCTCCATGTTTTTATCTTCCTTCAATGCTTTGGTAACTGGGCAACCCCTTCTTTATGAAGCTTTCCTTCACCTTCCTTCTTTTCGTTAGTGTTCTTTCCTTCCCCACTTTACATCATATTGTCATTTCTCTCTATTGAATTCCTCAGTAGAAAACACACACACAGTAAGGCATTTATTAGGCACTTATAGTTCACCAGGAACTGTGAGAAGATATGAGAAAGCAAATACAGGCAAAAATAAAGGTAATGCCCTGGAGGAGCTTACATATGTTCTTGGATGGTGAGGGTGCTTCCTCAAACAGAGGATTCTGGGGATGATCTCCCCTACCAGAAGAGGAGGCCTTAGAAGTGGAGGTTTTGCCAATGTGTGGTGGAGAAGTAGTCTGGGCAGTCATGGATAAGCAGGGTTTGAAGTGGGGAGAAACAGAATATCTCAAATCATTCTTATTCTGAGGCCAGGAGAATGCACAAGAGGGTGGTAAAAAGAGTGATAGAGTTACCAGTTATTTTCTCCAGAGGTAATGGGTTCCTCCCCACTTGTTATGTTGAAGTAAAGGCTGAATGACTGCTTGTTAGGTATGTTGTAGACTCAGAAGTGTCAAAGCATGTGGCACACAAAATTCCGCAGTGTAGCCTGAACCAAATTAAAATGAGTTTGACAGTGCTAAAGAAGGGATTCTTGTTCAGATTCAGGTGAAGTAGATGACTTTTGAAGTTCTTTATAGCTCTGAGATACTGTAATTACTGTTCCCTCTTAACTGGACAGGTCATACTGTTGGGATCTCAGGGTGTGCACCCCAACAAAGCTTACCTTGACTTTGTGGCAGGATATTTTGGGCCTGTTCTCTGATGGGCACAACATGTGCTGGCTAAATTGTTCCACTGAAGGATGAAATGGGGGAGAGAGGAGAGAGAAAACCATTTTCGCACCCCATTTCCTCCACTGCACTCTGAAAGAGGCACAAGGGAGTGGATGAAGACTGATTTTCTCTCAGGAACTGGGTTCTTCCTTCATAGCTAACTCTATTTTCTTATGTCCAAGAAGACGAGGATAAGGTTCCTTGAGGGTAAGGACTGTCTCATTTTTTCTTTGGATTTCCAGTATCTACTGTAGTGTCTATCTAAGAATAGACACTCAATAAGTACTTGAATTGTCAACAAGATTTTATTAAATACCTACTATTGAATCTGAGCCACTGAAACATTCAGGCAGAAATCATCAATTGGCAATAGGCAACTTGAGGCAGACTATGAGTTAGACCACCTAGGTCTGAATTATAATTTTTCTACTTACTACTTGTGTGACCTTGCGCAAGTTACTTAAACCCTCTGGCCCTTAGTTTCCTCATCTGTAAAGGGAAGGAGATAGCTTATAAGGCTTACGGAGTGGATTATTATTCTAAATCTATGCTCCTATGATGTCTGGGAAGAGGTTGAGGATAGAGAGGAAAATGGGAATCATCTTTAGAGAGATGAAAACTGAAGACATAAATAAATGAGGTTTCCAAGGAAAGGGAGAGAGAAGAGAAAGAGAGGAGAGGAAAGGAGAGGAGAAATTAAATTAATCAAGGCCTTAACTTTTGGGGTTGCTCATATTTAAAGAGTGGGAGCAAAATGAAGAAACAGGAAAGGAGACAGAAGGCTAATCAGGTAAGTAGTAGGAGAACCATGAGAAGATTGTGTCACAGAGTAAAGGGAGAAAGAAGTCTTCTAAAAGTGACAGTGGTAGGTCAAAGCAAAGAACAGTTTCAAAAAGTTCATTGAATCCAGTGACAAGATCATTGGTGATCTAGCAGTGAGCTTTCATAGTAGAGTGATGAGAATGCAAACCGTATTCATGATCAATAGATTACAAGGGAGTAAAGAAGGTGGTAATGAGTGTAGACACTGTTCTGCAGTCCTTCATTTGTGTCTGACTCTTCATGACCCCATTACGGGATTTTTTTCTCAAAGATCCTGCTCCAGGGGATTAAGACAAACAGAGGCCAAATGGCTTGTCCAGGGTCCACACCGAGTAGTAGTTAGTGTCTGAGGCTAGATTTTGAACTCAGATTTTCCTGACTCCAGGTCCAGCTCCCCATCCACTGAGCCATCTATCTGCCTCAGTAAGTACAGTAGCCTACCATTTCTAGAATCATCATGGTAAAGGAGGGGATGAAGTAGGGAGAGCTAGAAAGGGAGGAAATAAGTATTTGCATCACTTCTACTAGGTAATGTGCTAAGCTTTGTGCAAATATCTTATTTTCTTCTCACAAACACCCTGTGAAACAGATGAAGAAAGTGCAATACATGTAATGCATGGCAGGGCCAGGAAAGTATATTTAGTACTTTTGTTTGTTTTGTTTTTAGAATTAGAGAGATCTGAATATATTTGTCACTGAAAGTGAAGAAACTAACAGAGAGGGAGAGATTAAAAGGGATGTAGTTGGCAGTTCCAGAATTGACATAAGGAAGGCCTGTGTTCGAATTCTACCTCAGACGTTTGTTAGCTGTGTGACTGGACAAATAACTTAGTCTTTCTGGGCCTCTGTTTCCTCATGTGTAAAATAAGGGGGTTGAACTTGATGTCCTCTAAGGTGCCTTGCAGTTTTAAGTCTGAATTTCTATGGTCCTTTGGAGGATGTAGGAAAGATTGTGGGGACAAGGTGAAGAAAGAAGAAAGATCACAGACACAAGAGAAGCAAAGCATTCTGAATCTCAGGAGAGGTGGTGGAAAATTTCAGGTCCTGTAAAAGGCGACTGGATTTAAGTAAGAAACAGATGCCAAGTCACGGCACTGTTTAGAAAAGAATTACTCAAACAAGAGTAGAAACTTGACCCTGGGCTGTGGAGCAACTGACTAAAAACGAGAGAAAAAGTAAGGGAGAGATAGGAAGAGTGGATACCTGCAAAGTAATGTTCCTCTGGCATGAAATCTATCTATCTGCTCTTAGTAGGTGGTGCAGTGGATAGAGCACCAGTGCAGGAGTCAAGAGGACCTGAGTTCAAATTTCACCTCAGACACTTGACACTCACTAGCTGTGTGACCTTGGGCAAGTCACTTAACCTCAACTGCCTCTTCCTGGGTCATCTCCAGTCATCCTGATGAATATCTGGTCCCTGGATTCAGATGGCTCTGGAGGAGAAGTGAGGCTGGTGATCTGCACAGCCCTCCCTCACTCAAAACAAAGTCAAGTGCAAGTCTTGTCATTATTTCTCTGATGGCATGGTCTTCGTTGGCAATGAAGGACGAACACACACACAGGTAAGACATGATGGCAAATCATGCATGGATCAAAGTAAGTCAACATGAAGGTCTTAAGGCCACCTTAAGGAAGGTCTTAAAACCCAACATTAGGAACCAGGCTAAATAAACTCTGTTTTTATTGGTCAAGGGAGCTGACTCAGTACTTCATTTTGAGATACTTGCCTTGAAATGAGGCATAACATATTTGGGTTTTTTTTTTATTTTTTTTTATTATTTTTTTTATTTTGTAATGTTTAACAATCACTGCCATACAATTGTGATTTTATCCCCCCCACCTACCCCCCACTCCCCCCCCTCCCTCCCCACGACTGCATACAATTCTGTATAGATTCTACATATACTTTCCTATTGAGTATATTTTCACTATAGTCATGCTATGTAGTCAGACTAAGATAAATGAAAGAAATCGTATAACAAATCAGAACATGATACACAAACACATACACATACACAAACATGATCTGCTACAATTTGTGAGTGACTTCCATATTTCTCTCTCTGAGTGTGGCAGGCATTTTGCCTTGAGATCCTCCATTGGGATTTTTTTTTTTTGGTAAGAAGTTCTTGTGTTATTACAAAAATCTAAGTCTACCAGAAAAAACTCTCACACACTGTGGTTGTTGCTGTGCATAAAGTTCTCCTGGTTCTGCTCCTTTCACTCAGCATCAGGTCATATAAGTCCTTCCAGGCCTCTCTGAAGTCTTCTTGTTCATCATTTCTTATGGCACAATAGTACTCCATTACATTCATATACCATAATTTATTCAGCCATTCCCCAATTGATGGACATCCCCTTGACTTCCAGTTTTTGGCAACTACATAGAGTGCTGCTATAAATATTTTTGTACATGTGGGACCCTTTCCCATTTTTATGATCTCTTGGGGATATAGTCCTAGTAGCGATATTGCTGGGTCAAAGGGTATGCACATTTTTGTAGCCCTTTGGGCATAGTTCCAAATTGCTCTCCAGAATGGTTGGATGCGCTCGCAGCTCCACCAACAATGAATTAGTGTTCCAACTTTCCCACATCCTCTCCAGCATTTATCATTTTCTTGTTCTGTCATGTTTGCCAATCTTATAGGTGTGATGTGGTACCTCAGAGTTGTTTTGATTTGCATCTCTCTAACCAATAGTGATTTAGAGCATTTTTTCATATGATTATAGATAGCCTTAACCTCTTCCTCTGAAAATTGCCTGTTCATATCCTTTGACCATTTATCAGTTGGGGAATGACTTGTATGATTATACATTTGGATCAGTTCTCTATATATTCTAGAAATGAGGCCTTTATCCCCGAGCTTAGCTGTAAAAATTCTTTCCCAATTTACTACATCCCTCCGGATTTTGGCTGCATTGGGTTTGGTTGTGCAAAAACTTCTCAGTTTAATGTACTCAAAGTTATCCATTTTGCATTTCACAATGCATTCTATCTCTCCTTTAGTAAAGAATTCTTCCCTTCTCCATAGATCTGATAAATACACTATTCCTTGCTTCTCCAGTTTATTCATGGTATCAATCTTTATACCTAAATCATGTACCCATTTGGACTTTATTCTTGTGTACAGTGTCAGGTATGGGTCTATGCCTAACTTCTGCCACACTGTTATCCAGTTTTCCCAGCAATTTTTGTCAAACAATGAGTTCTTATCCCAGAAGCTGGGGTCCTTGGGTTTATCAAACAGAAGGTTGCTATATTCCTTGCCTACTGCATCTTGAGTGCCAAGTCTATTCCACTTGTCTACCTCTCTGTTTCTTAGCCAATACCAAGTGGTTTGGATAATTGCTGCTTTATAGTACAGTTTGAGGTCTGGTAGCGCTAGGCCACCTTCCCAAGCATTTCTTTTCATTAGTCCCTTTGATATTCTGGACCTTTTGTTTTTCCAAATGAATTTTGATATTATTTTGTCCAGCTCTAGAAAGTAATTGTCTGATAGTTTAATTGGTATGGCACTAAATAAGTATATTAATTTGGGTAGAATTGTCATTTTTATTATATTAGCACGGCCTATCCATGAGCAACTAATGTTTTTCCACTTACTTAAATCTGACTTTATTTGTGCAAAAAGTGTCTTGTAATTGTGTTCATATAATCCCTGGGTTTGTTTTGGCAGGTAGACTCCTAAGTATTTTATACTGTCTACCCTAACTTTAAATGGGATTTCTCTTTCTATCTCTTGCTGTTGGACTTTGTTGCTAATATATAGGAATGCAGAAGATTTGTGTGGGTTTATTTTGTACCCTGCAACTTTGCCAAAGTTGTTTATTAATTCAAGTAATTTTTTACTTGAATCTCTGGGATTCTCTAGGTAAATCATCATATCATCTGCAAAGAGTGATAACTTAGTTTCTTCTTTGGCTATTTTAATTCCTTGGATATCTTTATCTTGTCTAATTGCTACAGCTAACATTTCTAGTACCATATTAAATAATAGTGGTGATAATGGACAACCTTGTTTCACCCCTGATCTTATTGGGAATGCATCTAGCTTATCCCCATTGCATATAATGCTTGCTGAAGGTTTTAGATAGATACTGCTTATTATTTTATGGAAAGTTCCCTTTATTCCTACATTCTCCAATGTTTTTAGTAGGAATGGATGTTGTATTTTGTCAAAAGCTTTTTCTGCATCTATTGAGATAATCATGTGGTTTTTGTTAGCTTTGTTGTTGATGTGATCGATAATGCTAATAGTTTTCCTAATATTGAACCAGCCCTGTAGTCCTGGTATGAATCCCACCTGATCATAATGTATTAATCTCGTGATAAGATGCTGTATTCGTTTTGCTAGAATCTTATTTAAAATTTTTGCATCTATATTCATTAGGGAAATTGGTCTATAATTTTCTTTCTCTGTTTTGTCTCTTCCTGGTTTGGGTATCAAAACCATATTTGTATCATAGAAAGAATTTGGGAGGACTCCTTCTTCCCCAATTTTCAAGAATAGTGTATGTAGTATTGGAATTAACTGTTCTTTAAATGTTTGATAGAATTCACTTGTGAATCCATCTGGCCCTGGAGATTTTTTCCTAGGGAGTTCATTGATGGCTTGTTCAATTTCTTTTTCTGAGATGGGGTTGTTTAAGTATTCAACTTCCTCTTCTGTTAATCTGGGCAATTTGTATTTTTTAAAATATTCATCCATCTCGTTTAGATTATCAAATTTGTGGGCATAAAGTTGGGCAAAGTAGTTTCTAATTATTGTTTTAATTTCCTCCTCATTGGAGGTGAGTTCACCCCTTTCATTTTTAATATTAGTAATTTGCTTTTCTTCTTTCTTTTTTTTAATCAGATTGACCAAAGGTTTATCAATTTTATTAGTTTTTTCATAAAGCCAACTATTGGTTTTATTTATTAATTCAATAGTTTTCTTAATTTCAATTTTATTAATCTCTCCTTTGGTTTTCAGTATTTCTAATTTGGTATTTACTTGGGGATTTTCAATTTGTTCTTTTTCTAGCTTTTTCAACTGCAAGCCTAAGTCATTGATCTCCTTTTTCTCTATTTTATTTATGTAAGCATTCAGAGATATAAAACTTCCCCTAATAACTGCTTTTGCAGTATCCCATAAGTTTTGGTATGTTGTCTCACTATTGTCATTCTCTCGAATGAAATTGTTGATTGTTTCTATGATTTCTTCTTTAACCCAACCCTTCTTTAGAATTAGATTATTTAGTTTCCAATTGATTTTTGGTTTCTCTTTCCATGGCCTTTTATTACATGTAATTTTTAATGCATTATGATCTGAAAAGGATGCATTGATTATCTCTACCTTTCTGCACTGGATTGTGAGATTTTTATGTCCTAGTACATGGTCAATTTTTGTAAATGTTCCATGTACCGCTGAGAAAAAAGTATATTCCTTTCTATTCCCATTTAATTTTCTCCAAAGATCTATCATATCTACCTTATCCAGAGTTTTATTTACCTCCTTAACCTCTTTCTTGTTTATTTTGAGGTTGGATTTATCGAGTTCAGGGAGGGGGAGGTTGAGGTCCCCCACTAGTATAGTTTTGCTGTCAATTTCTTCCTTCAACTCCCCCAACCTCTCCTCTAAGAATCTGGATGCTATACCACTTGGAGCATACATGTTTAGTAATGATATTGCTTCATTGTCTATGGTGCCTTTTAGCAGGATATAGTTTCCATCCCTATCCCTTTTGATTAGATCTATTTCTGCTTTTGCTTTGTCTGAGATTAGGATTGCTACTCCTGCCTTTCTTACATGAGCTGAAGCACAATTTATTCTGCTCCATCCTTTGACCTTTATCCTATGTGTATCCCCTCGTTTCAAATGTGTTTCTTGTAAGCAGCATATTGTTGGATTATGGCCTTTAATCCATTCTGCTATCCATCTCCGTTTTATGGGAGAGTTCATTCCATTCACATTCACAGTTATGATTACAATCTGTGTATTTCCCTCCAACCTCTTTCCCACCATTTGTGCTTTTAGCTCTCCCGTCTCCCTTCCCCTCCTCAATAGTATTCACTTTTCTCCCCCTCCTCCTGCAGCCTTCCCCTCCTTCTTTTAGCCCCCCTCCCTTTTAGTCCCCTTTACTCTTATTGCTTCTTTCCTCCCTTTTAGCCACCCTCCCCTTTCTTCCCCCTCCCCCTCCTACTACCTATAGAGCTAGTTAGGCTTATCTACTTAAGATTATTGTTCCCTCCTTTGAACAAATCAGATGAGAGTACCTCTCAAACAATGCTCATCTCCCTCCCCTCCTTCCCTCTACTATAGTTTTGTACTTCTTCCTGTGATATAATTTGCCATTTTCTGCTTCCCCCTTTCCACACCTCCTATTACATTCCCTTCTCATACTTAAATCATATTTTTGCCATGACATCATTTACTTTATGCCCGTTCCCTCTACATATATCCCTTTTATCATAATAGCTGCACAGTTCTCAAGATTAACAGGTATCATCTTCCCTTATAGGGAGGTAAACAGTTTGCCCTAATTGAGTAGCAAGTTTTTGTTTTTGTTTTTTCCCCTCTGTTTACCTTTTTATGATTCTCTGGAGACCTGCATTTGAAGATCAAATTGTCTATTGAGTTCTGGTGTTTTGGTCAGGAAGCTCTGGAAATCCCTTATTTTGTTGAATGACTTTCTCCTTGCCTGAAATGTTATGCTGAACTTTGCTGGGTAGTTGATCCTTGGTTGAAGTCCCAACTCCTTTGTCTTACGGAATATTGGGTTCCAATTCTTTCGATCTTTTAATGTAGAAGCTGCAAGGTCCTGTGTGATCCTGACTGTGTGTCCTTGATATTTGAATTGTTTCTTTCTGGCTGCTTGTAGTATTTTCTCCTTCACTTGATAGCTCTGGAATTTGGCAACTATATTTCTTGGGGTTTTGAGTTTGGGATCCCTTTCCGGTGGGGAACGGTGGATTCTTTCGATGACTATTTTGCCCTCTGAGTCTAGTACTTCTGGACAGTTTTCCTTGATGATTTCCTGGAAGATATTGTCCAGACTCTTTTCTTCATCATGGGTTTCTGGCAGGCCAATAATTCTTAGATTTTCTCTCCTGGATCTATTTTCCAGGTCAGTTGTTTTTCCAATTAAATATTTTACATTTTCTTCTATCTTTTCATTCTTTAGATTTTGTTTGACTGATTCTTGTTGCCTCATTGAGTCATTAGTTTCTACTTGCCCAATTCTAATCTTCATCGTAGTGTTTTCTTCAGTTAGCTTTTGCGTCTCCTTTTCCATCTGACCAATTTTTCCCTTTAAGGAGCTATTTTCTCCATTTAATTTTTGTACTTCTTTTTCCATTCGACCAATTTTCCCAGTTAGGTTTTGGGTTTCCTTTTCCATCTGATCAATTTTCCCAATTAGGTTTTGGGTTTCCTTTTCCATTTGATTAGCTCTTCCTTTTAGGGAATTATTCTCTCCAGTTAATTTTTGAACTTCCTTTTCCATTTCTTCAATTTTCTTTTTCAGGGTGATGTTCTCATCAGTGAATTCTTTTTTTATAGTTTTAAAATCATTGGCCAGTTTTTCTTTTATATCCTTCTTCAGACGTTCCAGGTAATCTAGTTGTGCTTGCAAGAAATTCATAGTCCCATCTGAGGTTTCAGATGGAAGTACAGTCTCAGCTCTAACCTCTTTGGTGTTTGTGTTTTGGTCCTTATCCCCATAGAAAGATTCTATGGTTTTTTCACTTTTCGTCTGGTTTTTCCGATTCATGATATTGGCTGAGTGTTGTAGCTTTTGGTTCTTTCAGTCAGAAGGTAGAGATCTTTAAGTTGAGCTGATGTGTGTCTAGGCTAAAAGCAGGCTTTTGTTTTTTGTTTCCCCGATCAACCCTGGGGTTAGCTTGTTAGGTATGTGGGAGGGGTGGTCTGTCCTCAGGATATCTCCTCAGCTGACTTGAGGCAAAGGCAAGGTCAGGGGATGGTGATCCCAGCTTCCCTATTGTCTTCCCTTTTCCCCTGGAGGGCTGGGGCACGCCTAGAAGCTAATGCGTGTTCCCGCCCCTCCTTGGGCTCATCTCCCAGCTCTGAGGCTTGCCTGGGTCTCAGTGCGAATTTTCTCTGCCCTGGGTCGTCTGTCCCTCCAGCCGTCTCCGCTACCGTAGGAAGAATCCCCCTTTGCCACTTTTCCAGCCTCTGGTGTTATGAAACCACCCGCCCCCTTCTGCTGTTCCCGCTGATCCAGGATTAATCTGGGGAAGAATTTTATGGTTCCCTCACGGTCATCAGGGGGGAGGAGAGAGCACTTATTGATCACTCTGCCATCCCAGTTCCTGGAAGTTCAAGTAGTGACCCACCGAAGTCCGTCTTCAGGCTGAAGATTTCAAGGGCTGCTGCGCTGATGTCTGGCACTCAGCGGCTCTCACCGTCTCGGCCTGGCTTATCTCCTTCTCCGCTGGTCTCGCCCGCCACTCTCGGGCTCCTCTGGTCCCCTCTGCCCTGCCGCGCTGACCGCGCTGCGCTGTGCGCCGGGGTCTTACCCCCGCGGAACAGATCCCTCCCATGGACCCTCCGGTCCAGCCTGGGCTCCGAATCCGTCAAAGTCCGTCACCCACTGGATTCTACACCTCCAAAGTCTGGTCAGACTCTCCCCCCGGAGATATCCAGAGGAGTTTTTCCAGGAGCTTAGGTGAGTCGTTGCTTTTACTCCGCCATCTTGGCTCCGCCCCCATCCATATTTGGGTTTTAATCCTGATTTTCAAGTCCCTTCTTGGGGGAAGAAGAAAGAGCCCTAGCTATGATCTAAACAGCAAAATCACAGATGATTGAGGTATCCACTTTACCCTCAGAACTGGGTCCATTTGATCAGGATTGGAGAAGCATTGTGTCTAGTAACAAGCATTTAGTATAGCTCCACTGAATTGAATAATCATTTATGTTAGTGTTCTATGATGTTATCAAAGCATTTTCACATGATTAACTCCTTTGACTCTCAGAACATTTTTTGTGAGATAGGTAGGTCAGTTATTAACTCTGCTTCTAAAATTTAATTTAATTTTTCCTATTGAAAAGCAGTTATTTTTTTCTTTTCTACTACTTCACCCCTAACAATGAAAAAAAGCCCATATAACAAATATGCACGGTCAAGCAAAACATATCCACATTGGTCTAGCCCAAAACTGTATGTCTCACTCTGAATTTTTAGCTTATCACTTCTCTGATAGGAAATTGGCAGCAGGTTTCATCTTTGGTTTTCTGAGATCAAGGTTTCTTATTGTACAGATCGGAATTCTAAAGTCTTTCAATTGATTTTTGTCATTGCATAGAATGTTCTAGTTCTGCTCATGGCACTCTACATCAGTTCAGAGAGATTTTTCCAGTTTTCTCTGGAATGTTTTTTTTTTTTTTTTTGTAATTTCTTATTTCACAATTAGATTGTAAGCTCCTTGAGCACAGGGACTGTTTTTTTCTTCTTTCTGTAGCCCTTGTGCTTAGTAGAGTACTTGGAACATGGTAGACAATTCATATTTATTAATTTGTTGATCATAATGATGTTCTGTTACTTTCATGTGACAGTTTATTTGATCATTCACCAATAGATGGTCATTCCTTAGTTCCTTTTTATTTTCCTTCCCTTCCTTCCATCTTCCTTCCAATTTCCTTCCTTCCTTCCTTCCTTCTTTCCTTCCTTCCTTCCTTCCTTCCTTCCTTCCTTCCTTCCTTCCTTCCTTCCTTCCTTCCTTCCTTTCTATCTCTTCTTCTTTCTTTCTTTCTTTCTTTCTTTCTTTCTTTCTTTCTTTCTTTCTTTCTTTCTCTCTCTCTTCCTCTCTTCCTTTCTCTCTTTCTTTCTTTCTCTCTTTCTTTTTTCTCTCTGCCTTTCTTCTTTCTCACTTTCCTTTCTTCTTTTTTCTTTCTTTTTTTTTTACTATTGCATAAAGAGCAGAAAATATTTCTGTTCACATAGGTCCTTTTTCTTTGATCTTTTTTTGGGTGTATATCTTCTAATGGTATCTCTGGGTCAAAGTCATAGGTTAGTGACATTGTGGATACAGTTACAATTATTTTCTAGAATGACTGGCCCAGTTCACAACTCAAATAAGAGTGTATTCATTTGCCCTCCTTCCTGAAGCCCTTCTAACATTCATCATTTTCCTCTTTAGTATCTTTGTCAATCTGATAGACGTGTAGTAGAACTTCATATTGCTTTAATTTGCATTAGTGATTTGTACTATTTCATTTCATATGACTGCTGATGGCCTGGATTTCTTCCTTTGAAAACTTCCTCTTTGTATTCTTTGGCCATGTATCTGTTAGGGAATTAGCCTCAGTTTAATAATGTTTACAAACTGAATACAAAAAAAAATAGCATGGTTCTGTATGAATGCCATCAAGAATGCTTAATTAGCTGATAATGTTCCTTATTCTCTTTCTATAGGCAGCATTAGATAATTCTTATTTTTTTTCCTTTTTCTGCCAAAAAGAATGATAGTTGGACTGGAAAGACTAGAACAAAAATGGTTAGTAGGGAGTTAGTATCCATGATAAGTAGGGAAATAGTAAAAGAACACAGCTTCTTTTTATGAATTCGTTATTATGCTTAAGCGAACCAAATCCTTGGATATTGAAAAAAACTGAAAGTTGTGATTGCCAAGCACCAACAGCAATCTTTGGAGGAAAACAGAAAGATACCACAGTTTTAGAGAAGGGCAAATGTTGTCCTGATCTTCCATAAAGGGAAGAGAATGGACTTTACAAGCTATTGACCAATGAGCTTACTTTTTAATTACTGGAAAAATTCTAGAATTTACTATTAGAGATAGCTAGAAAACATCTGAAAAAAGATGTGGTGGTAGATGCCAATGATCTAGCTCAGTTTTGTTGAGAATAGGTTGTACCAGAATAATTTCATTTCATTCATTGACAGTGTTATGTGAGTACTGGGTCAAGGGGCATGCTGTAGAGAGTTTACTTTGATTCTGGCAAGCATCTGATAAGCCTCTCATGTAATTCTTGTGGAAAGTATGTGGAATTATCTTCTAGACAATAATATGGTTATCTGGACTTAAAATTGGTTGAAAGATTTCTTTAATAGTACAATGTCAACTTGGAAGAATTCTAGTAGAGAATTCCAGTAGTAGAGTAGTAGAGTGCTCCAGGAATCTGTGGTTAGCCCTTGCTGCTTAATGTTTTTTAAAATGCCTTGGATAAAGGCATGGGTGTCTATCTTATCATAGAGGGTGGCATAACATATCAGATCATTGGATTAGGATCCAAAAAGATCTTTAGAGGCTGATTGAAAATTGGATTAAATTTTTTTAAATGAAATTTAATAGGATTCAATATAAAGTCTTATATTTGAGTACTGCAAAAGAACCTCATAAGTACAAGGTGTAAGAGACTTGACTAGAGATGGTGATTAAAAAAAGATTCAGGGGTGTTAGTGGACTTCAATATCAAAATGAAACAACAATGTGATATGCCAGCTCAAAAAGGTTAATCTTTGGCTGCACTAAGGGAGTCACAATATTTAGGACTAGAGAGGCGAAAGTCCTCCTGCATTCTACTCCATCAGGCTGTTTCTAGAATATTGGTTCAGTGGGTGTCATGTTAGAGGTTAAAAGATAAACGATGTTATAGAGTCCCCAGAGGAGAAAGACCATAAAGGCTTTATCTGAAAATGGATTGGGGGAAACTGAGGATATTATCTGGAAAAGAGGTCACTTGGGAATGTGACAGCTATCTTTAGGTATTTGAAGGACTGAGATGTGGGAGGGAGATTAGGTGTATGAAATATGGACAGAGGTCAGAACAAGGAACAATGAGTAGAAGCAGGGGTGTTATGGTAAATATTTAATAGCAAGCTCTATAGGAATAAAAAACTAAGCAGGCAGGATAGACTTCTACATTTCATTTCTGTTAGTAATATTTTTTCCAACACTTTTAAAAGCTTAACTAATCAACCAAACAATAAATCAAGCCCTAAATTGTAGTCTTTGCTGATTTCTGAAATATAAATGATCAGAGTAAAAATTAAACAGATGGTTGTTGAGAGCAGGGCCGAGCTGGCTCCAGCACACCCCTAGAAACTGCAGAGACAAATCTGGGATTGCAGCAAGGAAAAAACACTGTTAACAGAGTTATTCAAAATGGAATGGGCTGCCTTTGGAGGTGGGGGCTCCCCCTCATTTGAGGTCTTCAAGCCAAAGCTCTATGACTACTTGTTAGTTATGTGTAGTGGAAGATTCTTGCTCAAGTATGGTTGGGATTAGACATGCTCGAAGGTTTCTTCCAATTCTAAGATTCTCCAATTCTGTGCATTTTTGAGATAACTTAATCTCATCTTTTAAATACCCACAACTTAAACTTTTTCTAAACCATTTTCATTTGAATTGTTAAAAAATGCTTCCACATTCCTTGTCTTCTTAGAAAGAGGGTATGTGACGTAATTGAAACTTTTATTGGTAACTCAGGGCCATTGTTATCAATATCAGTTGTTATACTTGATATGTTAACATAGAGGTTTATTAAGATGTTAGGGGATATTTATCCGTATGCTATGTGGTCCTCGACTGATATTCTCTCTCTCTCTCCCCCTGTATTTATAGACATATCTTTCTATATATCCATAGATAGATACATTTTGTGTGGGTAATGTGTTTCTTTTCTCAACACTAGGCTGTCAGCTTTCATTTTTTTTCTGTTTTCTGAGTTATCGCTTCTAGTCACGTCCATCATCCTTTTTAAATTTTTCTACTTCTAACTTGCTATGGTCTATTAAAACTATTAGATGGTATTTAAGAGTTAATAAGCTTCAAACTAGGACCCCAAGTAACCCTTTGTGAATAGAAATGTGATTTATTCTCCACACTTTAGGACACCTATTTTAGCTACATAAGGGTCTTTTTTGCTTATTTGGTTTGTTCCAGATAAGCGAGGTTGCCTGATCAATTACAATGAGTATCATTGAGCAAGTAATCAATCAATTTCTGAACTAGTATTTATTGATCACCTAATATATATAAGTAAAACAGGGTGGGACTGATTTTCCACACCAGACTATGTAAATTCCCATGATGCCAAGAATAAAACAGAATTTCCATTGGGGCCTCTTTCTCTCGTTATGAAGCCTATCTTGACAAGTTCACTAGAACAATGCCTGATTAACCCTTGGCAGAATCTCAGTCTAAAGTATGTTAGGAGGGTGATCTAGGTAATGTGTTTCTGTCCTGAAAAATTGTTTATAATCTTCTGATTTTATTTTAGGCTAAGGACATGTTTCTTTCCTCAAATCTTAATAAAAGAATCATTTAACTAACATCTTTATGGAAGTGACTTGCTCTCCATCTATGAGTAAGAAGGAAAATTGGAGGTGAGATGCTTATCTCAGAAGAGTAGGCTACTATTTAACAAATCACTATTCTGGTGCACAGCCTACTACTTTTTTTTCTAGAAAGAGTTAATTTACCTCTGAAGAATTTTCTTTCTGACTATTGACTCATAAATAAGAATATTGATAAATGCCCCTGAGAAGATAACACTATACTATTGTTTCCATTTTACAATTGAAGACATTGAAAGCAAAGTTTAATTGCTCAAGGTTACCCAGATAGTGAAGGACTGGGAATTGACCTGAGTTCCCACTGCTCTGTCTAAGGCTTAATCAACCGAGACATGTTGGAACAAGCTGGTCTTGACATTTTGTTTGTTGGGAAATAAGTGCAATACTTTGCTTTAGACCAAACAAAGAATCCTCTCTAGCAAGGTCCTCACCTCTCCTCTAGTCAGTAGAACAAATTCAACATTATTTGGTGAAATAAAAATAAAAGAGCAAAAACTATGTGGAAAATTACTGTTGAAGGGAAATTACTATAGGAGAGTGGATACTCAATGTCAGTCAGCCAACTCAGAAAATCGGAAATAAAATGGATACCTTTTACTCACCTAGATGTTGTTGAGTTATTTCCACTCCAGGTCAAAGACTTGTTTCAGATTGATTTGACTATCAGAGTTCCAAGGCTAAGTATTTATATGATTTTGTCATGGTTAATTTAAATTATTATCTTGATCATGGTGCCATTTCCTTCTCCAAGGATGATGGGCATTTTTATCTAAGTGTAGCAAACTACTTTTTGTGGCCTTGAGTATGTGGTATAGTAGACAGGTTAAAGGTCACGCTTTTGTGTTTGACAAGTCTGAACCATTTATAGTAAGAGTTATTGGAGGGGGAAAAACCCACTCAAGATAGGATTTAGAATGTATAATTCATGACTTTGGCAGTGTTGCATACTTAAATTGTGTTTAAGACTTAATAAGCCTCAAATTAGGACCCAAGGTAATCTTTTTGTCAGTAAATATATGGACTTTGCTACCTATACTTTAGTGCTATTTAGTACCATTTTAACTACGTAGGTTTTTTCCTTATTTGTTGTTTTCAACTGTACACCACATAAGTGAGGTTTCCTGATTGGGTATCATTGTGCTAGTAATCAGATTTGTAAATAACTTGATGGATCTATGATCTTGTTGATATGGGTAGTCTGTCCACCAGTGCAGAACACAAGCCACCCATGATGCCTGCACATTCTTTGTAACTCTTGCCTATATTTTCACATAAGTTTTCCACAAGGAGTCTGTTAAATATATCATATGATATTGTATGGATTCCAATGGCTTACAAGAGTTTTCCAGTAGCTATTCCTTGCTCTTACAGCATCTTTTTTTTTTTTTTTTTTGGTGGTCATAGATTTTTCTGAGAATATTCTTCATGCAGCTTCTTGTGCAATTATTTTTTGGTAATGTATTGCAACTTACTCTCCTCGTCCACCTCTCTATTTTCCTTTGAGTGACTCTCAACTTTAGTTCTTTGGACACTTTGATTTTCTATAACTCTCAAACATACAGAAGTGAATGAATGCATAAGCTTATCTAAGAGACTGAGTCATAGAATTGTTGCTTATGTTAAGGCTTTCTTTTCATAGTGGAAAATAACAATGTGAAATTTTGTTAAATTATAGAGTGCTGTAGTTCACAGAAATAAAAAAAGAGCTTTCCTAGATAAGTCACTCAGCCCTAATTTTTCTAGAAAAATAATCCTTACTTTAACCCACTTATCTAATGGGAGGCTAAAAAATGACATAATAAGCATTATATTTTTCAAGCACTTACAGCAGTTCTATCTAGACAAAGTCAATTTTGTTTAAAATAATTCCCGCATTTCTTTGCTTTGCCCAGTCTATCTTAGAATGATTTCTTGTCAGATGTGTCTACAGTCTAGTACATCTTGCCATTAGGAGCGGAATGGCAAATACTGGATTGGGCCAAGAATTATTCAGATGTTTCTATCACTGAAGACAACAGAGCCAAGACTTGTTCATTTATTTCTTTTGCTGAGAACAGTGATTGAGAATGATGATAGAAATAGATGAATAGTTCTTGGCTCAGTTCACTGTTTAAGTGGCTGAGGAACTTTGTGTAATTGAATTTCACTTTATAGAGTTATACATATTCAGTTTTCTCTCTCCTTTCTTAATCACTATGACCCAAGGGGCAAAAGATTTAACCCAGTATCCCAACTGCAAAAACAAAACAAAACAAAACAAAAACCCCAAAAAACCCAAACTGGAAGGCATCCACTCATGTCTTTGCATTTAATAGGTATCGTAGAAATCTCATAGTCAGATATTATAAAAGTCACAACTGACAGCATGTTATTAGGAAGAGATTATGATTTCATAACTATGAAGTATGTTTTTTTTCTCCTGATAGCTGATTTTGGGATTTTTTTTCTCTAAGTTCATACATAGTCATATTTCATAGCAGGGAAATTATGGACATAAAATATGATTCTTTTAAAAGGATCAGGAAAACTCCAAATGACTTTTATATGAGCCCTATGATACTGGCTACATAAAGTTCTCAGTGGTGGGTTGGAAGGGAAAAATATACATACCCAGATCAAATACCCTAAGAGGATGGACAAAGCCAACAGCTTCTCAATGTTGAATGAAACAGGAATGGAATTATGTCCTGCCTCGTTGCCCTTGACCATGATGATTCCAGTCAGTACATAGAGCTTCAAATCTCTCCCAGGCAGAAAAGAAGAATGTTGCCAAATACTGATTTCCTCCTAGCTGGACAACCTTACATTTGTTCCCATTTACTTCACAGCTTGGGAAATGGCTTTACCTTATGCCTTAAAGGCAAATAAGCCACACCAAAATTCTCTTGGCATAAAGCATATTTAACACCTAGTTGCTAAACATGGTCTCGGAGAGGACATATATAAAAATGATTTTTTTTGGAAAAAAGTAAAATAAAATACACTCCAGAATTAGTATCATTGTTTTAAAATTCAGGAAAATTTGGTATGAATGCTGTAAGCATAGTAGGGAGAATGAAGCATTTTAGGAATTGGTGATGGACAATGTTTTATGTGCTACCTTATGGAAAATATGTGACATTTTCCTGGGATGTGCCCTTGGCACCAGATCTGCAGGAACTAGTTGAATGTGGATGAGGCTAATTGAACCAGCATTTTCTCTATGACAGGAGTTCTTAAGCTTCTTTGGGTCTTGGGCTCTTTTGGCAATCTGCTGAAGTATATGAACCTTTTCTAAGAATATTTTTTAATACGTAAAATAGAATAAAAAGGATTACAAAGGAAAGCAATCATAATGAATATAGTAATCAAAATATTAAGAAAAAACAGTTCATACCGCCACCCCCCCCCCCCCCCCAGGTAAAGAACACTGCATTTTGGGTATTTAAAGGAATAATATAACGAGAATTATAGAATGATCATAGGATGTTATATGGAAAAGACCTTAAAGCTCATTCAGTCAAACCCTCTCAATTTTGCAATGACAAAACTGAAGGTTACATAAGTAGTGAGCTGTAATTTTATTCTTTCCTCTACATCATTCTGTCTCATTCTTAAGATAGCCCCAGGTCTTAGCATAGCACCTGGCACATAGTAGGCACTTTAAAATATTTCTTGACTGACTAGTAAGTCTCATTTTTAGTAAAAGCAACGAGCAAGCTTATAGACAGAGAGGCAAACTAGTTGAGATTTTGGGAGAATCTTATAGAACTACCACACACATGATGTTGGGATCTGGATCTTCCCTCTCTGTTGAGAGCTGGGTCTTTCTTCTCATTTCTTTATTGAGGTTAATGGGGAATGCTGATGGGCATCTGTATTAGGTGATTGTTAGTCAGTTTCAGTTGCGTTCAACTCTTGTGACCCCATTTGGGGTTTTCTTGGCAAAGATCCTAGAATGGTTTACTATTTCCTTCTGCAGCTCATTTTACAGATAAGGAAACTGAGGCAAATGGGGCTAATTGAGTTGTCCAGGATCACACAACTAGTAAGTGTCTGAGGCTGGATTTGAACTCAAATTTCCCTGATTCTAGGCCCAGTGCTCTATCGACATCACCACCTAGCTGCGCTTGTATGGGGTTAGGGCTGAAGCTTATGATGCTCCTGACATCATGTACTGTGTAACAAAACTGGAGGAACAAGTGATGATGAAATTATATTTCAGATCTAGCTTGGGGAGCTGCCTGTCTGAATTATATTAGCTCCATTGACTTCTCAGAGAAGGTATTTCCAGGAGTGGGTATTGAGTAAATGAAAACTGGATGAGTCTTCAAGGGTTAAGTGTGCGCAGTAATCCACTTTGGGGGTAGATTGACCTCCTAGAAATGTTTCTACATGGTTATAAACTATTGCTGCTGCTATTGTCACTGTTGCTTCTCCAATCAATGCTAATTCCCTTGTGGTTTCAGAGATGGGTTCCTATAATCGTTCCAAGGTGGCTGGAATAATTATGTAAGATGAAAAATATATTGTGATGCCTTAAGAAAAACATCCCTGAATATAGCACTTAGTGTAGTGTCTTGTGCATAGAAGGGGCATGAAACATGTTTGTGAACCCCAAGATGCCACAAGGGACAGGGTGCTGGTCTTGGAGTCAGTAAGACCTGTGTTCCAATCCTGACATTTTATATATCCTTGGGAAAATCACTTGACTTTTCAGCCTCAAGTTTTTTCATTTGTAAAACTGGGCCAGTAGTACCTACTTCATATAGAATTTTGAGAATCAAATAAGATTTTATATATATATGTATATATATGTATGTGTGTGTGTGTGTGTGTGTGTGCACGCACGTGTCTATGTATGTATAAATGGTGGTTATTATTATTATTGGCATCATTGTATTAGTTGTAGTTGAATTGCCTTTGGGTTTCATAGCAGAATCATGGTCAATACAACTCAAACTAGCATTCTTTGCATACTGTGTTCTTAACAAATGTCTCTTTGAGCTATGTCTTGGCCACTCTTCTTACTATAGAATGCCTATTGGATGCCATGATGTTATAGTCAGAAGATGTTTGCAGCTGTGGATTAGCAAGACTCATAGGGAGGGTCTGGAGGCAGTGCAAGGTTTGTGTGTGAAGAAACATCATTAGGAAGAGTTTTGTTTTGTAGAGCATGAATTTTAAACAGGAACTTAGGGAAAAGTCAGTCATAGCTGGTAGCCGCAAATCATTCTAAGGGTCTTTGTATTTTGATTCTAAAACATCATAAAAGCAGGAAAGGGTGGTTAAATCCTGACTGAGTCAGCTATATCCAGAGCTGTTAATGCTACCTGCTAGGAGGAAGGTTATGGGTGGCTGGGGTGGTGCTAAACTTCTTGGGGAAGTCAAATTAACAGGTACTACGAAGGTGATAGGGTATGGTGGAGTGAATGAGTGGGTTTGGCCGAGTGCAGACAGGAGTAACAGGGTAAGTAAAGTATCATTATCCAGAGGTAGACCACAATAATTTTGATAAATGTTGACTAATGAAAGAGGCAGAAGAAAAGGGAAACTGGGGTCTTGGGGACTGTGGGTTAGATTGATGATACAGTTATATGGAAACCCAATGACAAGAATGATTGAGCCATTTAGGGATTCCTTTAATGAGAGGCACCTGTGATATGATTCTGCCTCCTCAGCTGTCTTAAAGGCATGTGGTTCTGAGTTTTTGGGTCATGAAAATTTGTGTCATTTACTCTGAGAGTTCAAGTTTTTATGGAAGAAGTATTTTAAAATATGCTCTTCTATATAGTTTTTTCCACACCCTATAGAAATTATATTTATTCAATGCTTTGATGGCTCTTGGGAAAATTATGTACTTAGAACATAGATTTTGGAATGAGAAGATCTTGGTTAGAATTATGGCTTAGATATTTACCATTTGTGGTACCCTAAACAAACTAATTAATTCCTCCAGGCCTTAATTTCCTCAGCAAATAAGAAGGTATAGGAGGTGACATGTAAAATCCTGTGGAATCATATCATAAGTGAAAAGTGTAGACCAAAAAAGTGTTTGACTGTGTAATGCCAACATCTATTTCATAAGATAACAAAAGAGATATATTTTATCTGGATAAAGAACGATGGAATCCATAAAACAAGTCAGCATGTTTTGGTACTCAGTGACTTCAGTGCAAAAATTAGGAGAGACCTGAGTGCAAATACTGACTCCAATGACTTCTGGATTGTGTGGACATGATTAAGTGCTTCTGCGAGCCTCAGATTCCTCATACATAAATTAGGACTGGTAATATGTATACCATCTACCTTATTTGGTTATTCTGATTGCCACATGAGATAAGGCACCTGAATTTAAAGTGCTACATAATTTTTTAAATGAATATGAGAGCAGTAGAAGAGGCAAAAAAGTCAGAAAATACAGTTTGAGATTAAGAAATAAAAGGCCAAAAACTTATGAAGTGCTCAGAAGCCCAAACTTGTATGTTTTGAATACTTATCTTCCTCAAGAGGAGAGTTAAAAGATAATAGATGTGATGATAGCAAAAATATACCACAAAAGAGGAATTGACTATATTTTAACAAATAGGAAATGACTAGTTACAGATGTAGGAGTAATTTCTGAATCATTGATCACTTCAATAAAACCACTGATTAGGTTAAAAAAAAAGTAAAAAAAAACCAAACCAACAACACCATAATAGAACTATAAAGATGAGAAGACTAGTACGTAACTTACAATATCCCTAAAGTAACTTTTTCAAGTGTCCTCTTAATGCTGAATTATTAGAAATGGATAGCAAAGGAAAGACATTGCCTTGAATTATGATCAAGATTTCATAAGGAAATATAACTGCTGTGAAGTCATCATACATTGAGAAGTTTGAAAGAGTCCAGAAACTGCTTCATTCAGCAAACACATAGAATCGTAGGATCTCAGACTTAGAACTGAAAGGGATTTCAGAAACCATCTAAGTCAGCTCTCTGATTTTACAAATAAGTGATTTGCTTGGAATCACATAGGAATTAAGCATTAGAGGTGGGATATGAACCCGGATTTTTATTTCTTTGTTAAGTAGAAATATAGGGTAGTTAAAAAAAACCCCATCAATATGTTGTTCTGCAAAGAAAAATGGAAGAGGACAGAAGTTGAAAGCAGTGGAGGAAAAAATAAAATAGACCTGCATAAAGTTTGTATTCCATTAAGATAAATATCCCAAGAGAACAGGATCATAGACTGAGAGGTTAAGGGACCTTAAAGGACACTTAGTCCAACCACTTTGTTTTCATAAATGAGGAAGCTGGGACCCACAGGAGAGAATAATATTTCCAGTGTCACATATTAGTGACTTATTAGTGCTAGGATCTAGACTGAATCCAGGCTCTCTGTTTCCAAACACAGTATTGTTTCCAATGTACCACCCTGCCTTCTTATAGATGAAACTGAAAAAAAGGAACAAGTAAACAGAAAAATTGAACAGATTTGCCAGCATTTTCATAGCAATCCATAGTTTCTTATTATTGATGACAGTAGAGCCAATATGTTTATACTTGCATATTTCAGTACCAAATATTCCACAAGAAGTTGTAATAAGATGAAGCCAAAAAAGAAAAAGAAAAAGAAAAAATGTAGTCAAGTGTGTCTAGATAAGGCCAGCTCTGAAGATTAGAAATTCATCTTGGAGGGGAAAAATTGTGAAAGGATTGGGCCACTGCCATTCAAGATGTTTTAATAACTCAAAAGAAGGTATTTGGGAAAAAATAAAATATATTATTAGACGTCCCTGCTGGGGTTGGAAGCTCAATTCCATGTGGACAGTCTCGGGCGGGTAAAGGTGGGAACTTCTAAATCTTAGAGTTCTCACGAGGCCCCCCCAGGAAAACGACTGGGAATCGAGGTGAACCGAGCTATCTCGTGTATTTCCGCCTCTTCCCGTGAGAAACGTGATGGGAGAGAGCTCTCCCCGCCCTCGAGATTGTCCCGGATCTGGGCACACCTAGTTACCTAACAGGCACGGTATTCAGATGCAAACTATGCGGCTGGAGAGCTTAAGTAGGATCAGGAAAGCCTGAAAGTTCTCTTGGGCGGAGGGGCCACGTGTGAGGACAACAAGGCTCTGCTTTTCCTCTCTTCTCTCTCCCCTCCCCCTCTCTCCCCACTTATACTTCTACTTCCAATCTCTTATTGTAAGATCTTTGCCTCCTTGGGAGATTCTTTGCTCCCTCCTAAGGAAGAATTCCCCTGCACTTGTAACTAGACCCTGAAATAAAGCTCAACCCTTGTTCGACTCTGGAAAGTCTTTTCTCTCATACGAGCATCCGGTTTGGCCAGCCGAAGACCTCCGATAGAGGTAAGGGAAGACTCGGGTAGCCCTCAGGCCTCTAGGCCTGGCACATCCCCCTGCCAAAGGTGATCAAAAAGATGACAGCTACTTACCTATATGCCTACTCTTCAGCTTGATGAAATCTTCATAAAGACAATCTACATATATGTAAAGGGTGCCCTTGATGAAAATACAAGAAAGGAACAGGCAGGCTTTTTTTTTCTATTTTATTAATTTTTAGTTTTCAACATTCATTTTCACAAGATTTTGAGTTCCAAATTTTCTCCCCATCCCTCCTCTTCACCCATCCCAAGACAGCATGCAGTCTGATTACTCCTTCCCCCCAATCTGCCCTCCCTTCTATTACATCCCTCCCTTCCCTTATCCTCATCTCCTCTCTTTTCTTATAAGGTAAGATAGATTTCTATGCTCCATTGTCTGTATATTTTATTTCCCAGTGGCATGTAAAAACAATTTTTAACATTTGTTTTAAAACTTTGAGTTCCAAGTTCTCTCCCTTCCTCCCTCCCCACCCATCCCCATTGAGAAGACAAGCAAATCGATATATGTTATACATGTGGAGTTATGCAAAAGACTTCTATAAAAGTCCTGTCATGAAAGACTAACTATATTTCCCTCCATCCTATCCTGCCCCCCCCATTTATTCTGTTCTCTCTTTTGACCCTATCCCTCCTCAAAAGTATTTACTTCTAATTAAACCCTCCTCCCATTTGCCCTCCCTTCTATCATCTCCCATCCCCCACTTATCCTCTTGTCCCCTACTTTCCTGTAGTGTAAGACAGATTTTCATAGTAAATTGAGTATGCATGCTATTCCCTCCTTAAGCCAAATATTATGAGAGAAAGGTTCATTTTTCCAAGTCACCTCCCCTTTCTCCCCTTCCAGTGAAAAAGCTTTTTATTGCCTCTTTTATGTGAGAGATAATTTGCCCCATTCTATTTTTCCCTTTCCTCCTCCCAATATATTCCTCTCTCATCCCTTAATTTTATTTTTTAGATATCATCCCTTCCTATTCAACTCACCCTGTGCCCTCTGTCTATATGTATATAATCCCTCCAACTACACCAGTACTGAGAAAAGTCTCAAGATTTATAAATATTATCTTTCCATGTAGGAATGTAAATGGTTCAACTTTAGTAAGTCATTTATGATTTCTCTTTCCTGTTTACCTTTTCATGATTCTCTTGATTCTTGTATTTGAAAATCAAATTTTCTATTCAGCTCTGGTCTTTTCATCAAGAATGCTTGAAAGTCCTCTATTTCATTGAATGACCATTTTTCCCCTGAAGTATTATACTCAGTTTTGCTGGGTAGGTGATTCTTGGTTTGAATCCTAGTTCCTTTGACTTCTGGAATATCATATTCCAAGTCCTCCAATCCCTTAACGCAGAAGGTGCTAGTTCTTGTGTTATCCTGATTGTATTTTCATAATACTCGAATTGTTTCTTTCTGGCTGCTTGTAATATTTTCTCCTTGACCTGGGAGCTCTGGAATTTGGCTCCAATATTTCTAGGAGTTTTCCTTTTGGGATTTTTTCAGGAGGTGATTGGTGAATTCTTTCAATATTTATTTTACCCTCTGGTTCCTGAATATCAGGGCAGTTTTCCTTGATAATTTCTTGGAAGGTGATGTATAGGCTCTTCTTTTGATCATGACTTTCAGATAGCCCCATAATTTTTAAATTTTCTCTTCATGTCAGTTGTTTTTCCAATGAGATATTTCACATTGTCTTCTATTTTTTCATTTCTATGGTTTTGTTTTATAATTTCTTGATTTTTCATAAACTCATTAGCTTTCATCTGCTCCATTCTGATCTTTAAGGAATTATTTTCTTCAGTGATCTTTTGCACCTCCTTTTCCATCTGGCCAGTTCTGCTTTTGAGGGCATTCTTCTCTTCATTGGGTTTTTGGATCTCTTTTGTCATTTAGATTAGTCTATTTTTTACAGTGTTATTTTCTTCAGCATTCTTTGGGTCTCCTTTAGCAAGCAGTTGATTCATTTTTCATAATTTTCTTTCATCACTCTCATTTCTCTTCCCAATTTTTTATCTACTTCTCTTACTTGATTTTCAAAATCTTTTTGAGCTCTTCTATGGCCTGAGACCAATTCATATTTTTCTTGGAGGCTTTGGATGGAGGAGTTCTGACTTTGTTGTCTTCTGTTTGCATGTTTTGGTCTTCCTTGTCATCAGAGTAAGATTCTATAGCCTGATTCTTTTTTTCAGGTTTTTGCTCATTTCCCCAGCCATTTACTTGACTTTTGAGGTTTTTGTCTAGCTACATCTCTGTTTCCAGTGGGGGTGGAGGGTGTACTATCAGCCACTAGCTTCCTCCACAATCTGTGGACCTAGAGCTCCAGAAACAGTCTCTGTCTCTGCCCCTACTGAGGGTTCCTCTGCCCCCTTCCCTCTCTGCTGCCCTGGGACTGTGGCTGGACGATTCCACTCTCCCACACTGGTCTCATAGGCTTTTTCCACTAACCTTCCAATTTGTCCTTGGCATTTTAGGATCCTGGAGTCTGGAAACTGCCACAGATGTGAGAGATTCAGTCTCCCCAAGGCCTGCTCAGTTCCACTCTGTGCACTTGTAACCTACATTGGACTGTGCTCTGCTCCCACTGTGATGTGATAGACACTTCCTGGTGACCTTCCAGGCTGTCTTGGGCTGGAGATTTGCTTCATTCCATCATTCTGTGTATTCACCAGCTCCAGAATTTGTTTAGAGTCATTTTTTACAGGCATTTTCCTGGGCTTGGGGACAGTGCTCTAGAAAGTACATGCTGTTACTCAGCTATTTTGGCTCTGCCCCCAACAGGCAGACTTTCACAGATCGTTTTTGACAGTAGCCCACATCTTCACAGTCATACCACTGACTAAGGTAATGGAAAAGATAACATCCTGCTGTTTGTCATTTGCTGATTACTAAAAAAAAAACAAAAAAGAAGCTTTTGACTTGCCAGAGTAAACACAGTCTTAAAAGTGGTCCTCAAATAAGGGGTATGTAAGATTTGTTATAACCCCTGAGATAATTTGAAGAGCCTTTGAATGTCAAAGTTCCTCACTGTTGTAATGGAGGTTGTCCTTCCCAAGGTCTAAATGGAAGAGGGTCCCCTACAGATTGTGAAGCCCTCTAGTCTGTGTTTCACATTGTTCTTATTGAACCAGACCCTGTGGTCCTTCTTGAGCTTCTCCTTATAAAGATCAATGACTGCTCAAAGAGACTGGCCTAACAATTCATAAAGGTATACACCAAATACAAGAAGATAATTGTGCAGGCTATGACATGCAGTCTGAGGAACAATCACTTCAGTTAGACCACTGTGCCTCTAACTGGGGGCCCTGAAGGTGGACAGTCAACCTAGCTCAGAATTGATTTGGAGAAAGAAATCATGCTGGATTTCATTTGGAAAATTACATAGCATTTGCAGTGATCTCAGCATACCCTTTACCCACATCCAATCTTTTTTTTTAACATCAGTGATTCTCTTAGTAATGACTGTGAATCATGAAGCACTACCATCTTGGAAGAATGACACAATGGAGAGATACACATGTGAGTCAGCATGATGTATTAGTAAGAGTGCTAGATTTCCGGTCAGAAAAGACCTCAAAGACCTCATATGCTTCCTAGCTGCAGGTCTTGGTCCCATTTTCCTCATCTGTAAAATGGTTGTAGTACCTATAGCACCCAAAACACAGATTTGTGTTGTGAGGATTAAGTGGGATAAGGCGTATAAAGTGATCTGTCCAACTATAAATGCTGTCAGCTATTATTATTTTTGATTATTCTTGTCACATGTAACCTTGGTTAAAGTACCCTTGATGACTTGCTTGTAACAAATGCTGTGAAAGAATATCACAATATTGAGGAAACATATCATTGGAAAGAAGATGGGGTCCCAAAAGTGGGGTCCCAAAGAGCCAGATACAACTGAAAAATGACTGAACAACATTGAAATCAAAGATATTGTTCTAGAAGGGACTTCAGGGAGTCCAGCCTTCTTATGGAAGAGGAGAAGTTTCTTCTCTAAACACTAAAGCTTCTAGTGGTTAAGTGACTTTCCCAAAGTCACACAGTAAGACTTTTAAGACAGGTTTTTCTGACTTTAAATCTATCCAGTAAATGAAATTGGCTCCTCTCTTGTTCATTGGATCTTTGTAGAGGTTTGAAATATTATCAGAAGATTCAATCCAGGAATATTGAATGAGCATTTTCTAATTCAGCAAGCATTTATGAGGTACTTATTGTATTCCCAGTGCTGGTTTCCATATGAAAGATACAGACCCTGTGGGAGATACAGAGAATCCTAAGACATGGTTTTGGTCTTCATGAAAGTTGTAGTCAGTTGGGGAGACAAGATATGAATGCTTGGAAAGTCAAATCACACAAGGTAAAAAAGCTACACAAACACCAGTTCATTAGATAGTTACACAATTAAGTTCCATGTCAATAATCCAGACTACAGTTAAAGGGACACCAGATTGTTAAATAATTCAGGGTTTATGAAGAGGTGGCATTTTGCTGGGTTTTGAAAATGGAGATGGAATTGGGAAAAGGGAGAGGTAATGGTCTGAATACAGAACTTCAAAAAGTACAAGGTGCGTGCAGGCGATGATGAACAGAACAGTTCGAAGGGAACAAAAGGAGATAATAGATAAGACTCAATGTTAATTTAATATTCTGTTGTAGAGATGTAATTAGATTACATGTCTCCTTTTTGATGGGTTCCTTAGAGATGGGGCTGTTTATGAATGTTATTGTGCTGATTACATCTAGTTCCAGAATGTACAGGGTGTTCTGAGTATGGCCTGGCTCAGACCAGTTTCTGGCAGTTTATGTTTGAGATCAGTGCTAAATGAAACTCTCATAGATCATTCAAAAATGAACAATATGAGATTTAACCATAGCAGAACCAACAACAGTATGCATTGAAGAAGGGGAAGGGGAAAGAAATGGGCATTTATTAAGTGCCTATTATATTCCAGGCACTGTGATAAACACTTTAATAAGATCTTACAACAGCCCTGTGAGGCAGGTGTTACTGTTCTCCACATTTTCATTATTTCTTATTATTCACAATAGAAGAAACTGAGGAAGTTAAATGACTTGCCAATGGTCACTCAACTAGGAATTAGCTGAGACTGGATTTAAACTTGTGTCTCTTTGACTCTCAAACTTGTACTCTAGGCACTGAACAGAGCTCATTCAGCTGAGTGAAGCTGCCTTCTGAATTGTGTTCCATCAGTCATGGATTGGATTGATCCTAACAATCCTCTTAATGGTTTTGTAGTTAGGTGACTAGGAAATGATTTTTAACAGCTTGAGCCTTCAGTCCAAGTCTAGTGTGAAGTTTTAAGGAAAAATATTCTTACTTGCTTTGGAATAGAAGCTAGGATATTGTTCCCACAAGACAGGACTTCCTCTATGAGATCCAGAGCCATAACCCATAAAGGAAAATGAAATGAATGCAGAGTGTCTATTACCCAAGGAGTGGTAATCTGCTAAGTTAGTATGTCAGGATAAGAATATATCTTGGTCAGGTGCTACATATTGACAATGAAAAGAACCCTGAATTGACAAAAGAAAGTGGGTTAGATCTCATCTGGAAAATTACATAGCATTTTCAGTAACGTAAAGTTGCTCCCTGACACAAACATCCATGACCTTTCAATAATCAAAATTGGGAGTGATCCAAAGTCTAATGGATATTTACATAGTGGGTTTAAGCAAGCTGTACTGTATTAATCACAATGTCATGTGCACTAGTCATATACAACATCATCCAGAAAATGTATTGTTGGCAAAAGGAGGCTGGTCAGTCACATCATATGTGATTTAGCTAGTATTAATGCAATGCTTTAAGGTTGCAAAATGCTTTATATGTTGCATAATTTTATCTCTACAAAACACTATGGAACAAGTGTTTTGTTTCATAGATTTTGCAAATGTCGATACTGAGATTAAGAGAGGTTAAGTGACTTGCCCGGAGTCACACAGCTAGTAAGTGTTCGAGGTAGGTTTCCAACTCAGATCTTCCTGATTTCCAAGTCCAACATTCATTTTGCAGCACCTGACTGCCAAGATGCCCTAGATATACCTCTTAGTGCTATATGAGCAGCCACATAATATTAAGAACCCTCTCTGATGCACTGGATTGATAGATTTTATGAAAGGGTATAGATAAGAATCACGCATGATGGGAAGATATTAACAAGTTGGGATCTACATTATTAGTAGGAATACTTGGCATTGAGGAGATGGTAGATCCTTTGGCATATTGAAAAGATACAAGTTGAAAAAGAAAGGATATTGACTCACCTTTACACCTATTTAATTTTTTTGAAATTCTATGGGCCAAAAAATAAAAAAGTGAAAAAAAACAACCTGGTTCTCTTACTAAACTGAGGGCCCAGCTGGGGACTCTTGGGCAAATAATTTAACCTTTTTTTTTCACCTTGAATTCTTCATGCATCATCAATGGAGTTCAATTAGATGATTCCTAAAGTCACTTATAGAATTAAACTATAGCTTGAGTCTCATTCATAGGTAGTATCCCTAATAGATTATACATAGCATTTTGGCTGAGTATATTAAAAAGTATCGCTCGAAGTCTCTTCTCTGAATACAAGCATTGAAACAATATTTAGAGAAATCACAGGGAAAATTATGAGATCTGGTGGTTTCTATATTTTAAAAACATTTTTCATAAAGCAAGATTTGGAAAAGAGCAGGCATGAATGCAAACAGGAAAAGACTCCTTCTTGCAAATATTTTATTAACTTAGTTACTATTGAAAAAAGGTATTCTTTTTCTCCCCCATTGATGGCTGGCAAGGAGAACTCAGAAGAAGAATTCCATTCACCCAAAGCTTCCAATCAATGACCACATTTTGTTTGGCATCATTCAGATGCTACAGACTGGGCCAACAAAAGGGGCTTTCATTTTGAATCACTGTAGAGGCCTGCCGAAAACTGAGAGTGGGGCTGGAAGAACTGTTTGGGCAAGGTCCTGGGAGGCAAGTGATGTGCTTTATGTTCCTTCACAGATGAAGGCATTAGTGAGTTTGAAAAGTGGGCCCACTGAGCATCCTATACCTTTCCAGAATAAGCTAGTCATCCCCTCTGCTCCAAGGGAGAAAACCAGAGCTCATACTTTTTAAAAGGAAGAACAAAATACCCCCATCATCCCAGTGACTCCTTTCCTCAAAAAAAAAAAAAAAAAATACAGATCCACAGATGCAATCACTGGAGAAAGAAAAAGGCACTCCTGGTTGATTCTGGATGAATGATGGATGCTGGACTTTGACTAAAGTTGGATATCCAATGTAAAATTAGACTTAGAAAGATCTTGTGTTTTGAAAATGTGGTATTAAAAACTGGAAACTCTACAAGCCAGATGAATATAATTTATTGAACAGGCTATTTCCTTTTTTGTACAATTGGTTGGTTGTCCATCAATTGTGGGTTTTGCAGCTGTTTTCTCCCTTATGGTATGGACAGGATTAATTTCCTCCAAGCTGTGCACTAGGTAGTCTCTGTGGATTCTGGGAATGCTGTATTTGGATTGAATCCAAAAGGACAGAGCCATATATAGGACAAAGTGTTTGGAGCCACTGGATAATGAGCATAGTTCTGGTGTTTGCATTAAAGAAAAATCATGTATTTTAATAACAAGTTTTTTTTTGGGTGCAGCACAGTTAGTTCCAAACACTTTTGTACCAGCAAAAGCAGTCAGAAATTAAAAATTACATTCATTAAAGATGGCAAGAAATATGTACATACTTTTTAATTTTCCTTTCTTGGATTATTTTTCAAGAGAAGGATGATTACTTACATACTTAAATATAAAGAATTATGCTTCCTCGGATTCTTAAGGTGCAAAACTTTGGAGAAAAGATTTTGAGTTAAAGATGAGTATTAACCTTAACTATTAATTCCTGGATGTTCAAATTTTGAATGCCGAATCTCACAACTTTTGTTTACTCTTTTTAAAAATTGAATTTTTTTTCATTTAAAGAGGTGAGGGTATAGGATTATTGGTAGATCTTTAGCTAGAAGGGTTCAAAAACTTAAAAACTAGTTCCATCTCCTCATTTTATAGATAAAGTAATAACAGAGTAGACTGTGTCATTTCTACTCCAACCAGGTAGTGCTTACTAAAAGCTATATTGAACTTTATTAAAGAAGCCAGATATTAGTCATTTATTATATTTAAAAGTAAGTATTAATTTAGTCCTCAATAAACATGAACATTTCTGTATACAAAGACAGGAAAAGAGGATTGCATCTGAAACCAGGAACTTCGACTATGTACAGGTAAAGAAAAAAGTACATGTACTTAACTCAGTAGTAAAAAGTTGGCCTATATGTTGGTGCTTCTTCCTGAACTTCTCTTGTTGTTAGTGATTAAGACCATATTCTCATAAGGTTGTTCATAGCTTTAATTTCTTCATTTGAAAACTTCCTGGTCATACTCATTGACCATCTATCCCTTGGGGCATGGCTGTTGTTACAGAGGTATCTCAATTCTCTATTAATCTTGGTTATCTGAGATTTATCATAGAAATATTTTACAAAGATTTTTGCACATCAAAATTTTTTCCCAATTGCATTGATTTTGTTTATGCAAGTCTTTCAATTTTATGTGATTAGAATTGTCCATTTTATCTTTTAAGATCATTTCTAATCTTTGTTTTGTTAAGAATTTTCTAACTAGACACAGCTATGAAATGTGAACTTTTCCTTCTCCTCTAATTTGTTTGTGATGTGTCATTTTATATTAAGTCATGTATTAATTTGTTGTAAGATGTTGATCCAAACCTAATTTCTGTCAGACTGATTTTTTCTTTCTCCAGCAGCTTTTGTTGAATAGAGGGTCCTTACCCCTGTAATTGATGTTGCTGAATTTTTAAAAACACTATTCTGTTATGCTTGTTTGCCTCTTGGTCTTGTGTACCCAAATGGTTCCCTCAATCAATTATATTTTCCCCTAATAACAAACAGTTTTGAAGCTTACTGTTTTATAGTGTACTCTTAGGCTTCCTTTATTCTTCCATTTGTCATTTCCCTTGAGATTCTTGACATTTTGTTTCTGTAGATGGATTTTATTATTTCTATCTAATTCTATAAAATAACCCCTGGGTGGTTAATTAGTACAGCACTAAAATTTTAAATGAGCATAGGTATCATCATTTTTATTATATTGGCATGTCAAAACAATGTATTGTTAGTTGTCTTCCTTTATTTTGTGCTTAATTTATATAAGTTCTGAGTTAGGTTTTGGTAGGTTCTTTTGTTGAAACTTTATACATTTATTACTTATCTTGAAGGTGATTCTCTTCGCCCCACACCCAACCTGGTACCCATGCGTCTTTCCTCCTGCTGAGTTTTATCAGTAGTACAAAGACAATCTGATCATTTTTGTCAGTTTATTTTACTGAAGTTAATAGTTATATTAATAAGTTTTTAGTGGTATCTCTAGGTTCTCTAAAGAAACTGCCATATTATCTGAAAAAGAAAAACTTTTCTTTTTTCTTGCCTAAATAAAGTTTCTTAATTTCTTTATGTGGTCTTGTTGCAACAAAGAGTACTTCTGAAACAGCATCAAATGATGGTGATGATATTAGACATTCTTATTTTAACTCCTGATGTAATTGGAAAGCCTTCTAGTATTTCTCCATTACAAGAAATACTAGCTCTTTGTTTTATAGATTATTTTTTATTACTGGGAGTGAATTTAATCATGTAAGCATAGACCTGAAAGGCAAAAATTCCCTCCTCCAATTTTTGCCAATAGATTCATATTGAATTAAATAGAAAGAGCTTTTCTATATTCCCAAACCTAACAAGATATGAATAGGATTGGGTGGTCTGTCCTGGTCATGTCACTCAATCTCTCCAGACCTGCTTATGAAATATGGTGTCACTCTCGATCAAGAATAGAATGTCCAATGTTCTGCCATATTGAAAGATTCTCCTGACCTATGTGAAGTTTGTTCAGCTGTGCTGAGCAACAACTTAAGTGAGGTTTTTTTTTTTTTCTTTAACGGAGGGATCAGAAGCAGTGAATTTTATTCTTTCTTTCAGGACATCAGGTAGCAACTCATTTAGGGAACAGTGAATACAACTTCTAGAACTACTACCTTGAAGTCACTTACTCATTTGGATTTTCTCCCACTTATAAGAATGTTCAGAAATATAGTCTAACTAGAGAGGCTTATCCATTTATATCTTTTATCTTCACCTCACCTACATTTTCCAGTGTATCCCTTGCCTCATGCCCTCAGAGAGCCATCACTTAAAACAAAGAATAGAAAAGAGGGGGAAATAAAAGTCAGTTCAGCAAAAACAACCAACATAAGATCTCATATTATATGTGTAGTCCTCATCACCTTGCTGCTGGACTATTGCTGTAGCCTGGAAGGCTTCCTGCCTTAAAGTCTCTGCCCACTCCCATCTTCCTTCTACTAAACTTTCTAAATTAAAATCTGACTCTATCACCTTGCTATTCAGTAAACTACATTCAAAGCCCTTCACAACCTGATTCTTTCCTGTTTTTCATTCTTCTTACACCTTACTCCCTCCCACATACTCTGTGACCTAGGACAGTGGTCTTCTTGTTTGTCCTTAAGTATGTCACCCTACCTCCTGACGTTTTCATTGACTTTCTTCTGCCTTGAACACTCTTGTTATCTCTGCCTCGTGGTTTTACTCCTCAGCTAAAGTCTCACGGTCCTTGCCACCCAGTTTTCCCTAATCTTTGTTACCTCCCTTCTGAAACTATTCCCAAGCAATTCTGCATATATATCTTCTTTGTACATAGTCATTTGTATGTCATCTCCCCTACCAGACTAATTCACTCTTGAACTGTAGACCACTGTTTTAGGCATCTTTGGGGGTGGGAGTGATAAATTGGGAGATGGGGGAAAGACAAAAATAATTAAGACCTGCTCTTTGCCCCGGTGGAATGTACAATCTATCAGGAAGATACAACATGCAAGTAAAATAGAACACGATAAGTAGATGAGATATGAAAACAAATTTCCAAAAAAATTTGAGGAAGGAAAGACCATTTGAACTCATTAAATTCCAAAAGGAAATCGTTTTTCTTCGGCTGGGTGATTAACATCCCTTTTCTCCCCCTTAATCTCAGTCTGTGGGGAAAGTAAACAATTACTCAGTTATACCTAGTGATTCCAGAGGCCTGAATGAGTGGGCCAGGCTTCATTCCCAGGATGTGAAGTAACCTAAAACTTTTCTTCAGTTGCAGCTCTCTTTTAAATTGGGAAAGTCAATTTAAGCTCTACGTGAGGAAACACTTCCTAACAATTAGCTATCCCAAAGCAGACTGGGACACCTTAGGAGAGTTGTGGGTTCTTGCTCCTTGGAAGTCTTTCAGCAGGAGCTGGCTGACAACTTGTTAGGACTGTTTTGTCTGTGTGCAGGTTGGATTGGATGACCTCTGAAGTCTATTCCAAGTGGGAGATAGTTTGATTTCTTCAGTTTTATCCAGGGGAGAAATTACTTGACAAGTTTTCCTGCTGACACAGTCCCTTCTTTTCTAAAATATGTACATTTGGGAATTTGCTGAACTGATTGAACATATGGTTTGGAAGTTGGAAAAACTGAAGAGTAAAGTTATGTGAACAATTAAACGAAAGGTTTTTTCCTCTCAGTGTATGAAAACATTTCAGAAATAATCCAGGACCTTGCTTAGATTTCAGCTATCTTTTCCAGCTAATGAATGCACCTTACCAAAATGAGAATGAAGTGAGAAACTGACAATAGAAATCTTCAGATTTCAAGCCCCTCCCCCCTCATTTTTTAGAAGAAACAGATCTAGAGAGATTAAGTGACTCATTTTATTCATTTATCTTATTTAGGTTATTCAGGTTCTAAATGATGGATCTGGGGTTTGAACTAAGGTCCTCCTACTATGTTTCCCACCAACTTTCTTCCCATGACCCACGTGAGGTCTTCTCACCAAGCTTCCTCATACTACAGGTTGTAGAAGGAGGAACAATTCATTCCCCAGCTAGCCTTTTACCTACATTTTTTTTGGAGGAGGCTCTTGTGTGAACGTCTCATGCAACACAAGGTGGACCCTTCCTTCTCTGTCACCTTTTGGCACCTTTTATTGATGAATTGTAAAAGAAAAGCTTGGAGAGAATACCCAAAGGTTGAGTTATTCTGCTTATTTCCTTGGTCTCAGCAGTTGATGGTTAAGTCTTGCTTTTTCATATTTATCTTCTAAAAGAAAAAAAATCATAAAAAAGTTTCATTAAGAAGGAAATGTCCTTTTTGACTCCACCACGGCTTTTGGATGCCCTGCCAGTAAAACTAAGTCTGATTTGGAGTTGATTTGGTAGTATGTTAGTGTTCCTTCACAGGATTTATCTGGATTCCTTCTCACTTACCTCCCTCCTCAATTTTAGAATCTTTCTTTAATGCATGTAATTATTTCCTCAAGCTCCAGAGTCTAGTGACAGATGTGATTCTGTATAACTGATGACCTCCATAAATTCACAGCTGCTCCTGTTCTCCATAAGGCAGCTTTGAGACTTAAGGGCATATTGGAGGGTCTCTCAGAGACCAAGAGAGGGATCTTTTGCATTTTTCCTTCTTAAGAAGGCTTCAGGAACTTGAATTACTTGTTTAGAGTAACTCAGTAAGATGAGACCACATTGGCTTTTGGGAAACCAAGGCCTTCTTGAATCCCACTTCTTTCTGAAAGCTCTGATCCCATACTGTTTCGGATCCCTCTGTAACACAGTCTGCAGAGGTGAGAAGATGTACCTTTAAGATTATGGCATTTTAACCAGCACTGCTCAATTAACCTCTGACCTTTCCCAGTTTAATCAGGAAATAGACTTTAGTGCTTATTGCTTTATGCTAGACCTGTGGTTAAAGTTAAACATCACTAATAGGAATCTAGTAACAGGAAGTGTGTGAAAGCTAATCCATAGGAACAAAAACAAACCTTTGGCTTACCTACAATTTTATTGGAATTTTCCTCTTGACTCCATTTCCCTTTAAGTCAATAAAAACTACAACTACTTGTTAAAATCTCTCCAGGCTTCAGGCTTTCTTTGGTGACTTTTGGGGACTAGATTACATTTCTTTGCAGTACAATGCACACACAAGGTGGGGCTATTTCCAGACTCTCCAGGTCCACCCAACCTTGGGAAGGGCTTCTGTATCTCACCTGATTTAATGATGTACTCTCTAAATGATATCCAATAAACATTTATGTCCAAGGTCAGTGAGCAGGTTGAGTTTCAGGATATGGAATCAGCAGTATTTCTGTCAAATTTTCATTTTTATCTGTTTACTGAAACATGATTGATGTTATTAAAGAAGGAAAAGAAATGCCTGGGGCCTAGTGGGAAACCATCCTAGTGTGGGAAGCTGGAGATGTGGGTTCCAGCCTTGGTTTTGCAAGGACTCCCTCCATTTCCCCATGCAGTCTTCTGAACCTTAATTTTTCTCTCTGTAAGATAGAGATGATTATTATAATAGCTATTATATATAACACTTAAAATTCTATAAACCACACACATATATCCACACAGATATATAATCTCATTTGATCTAAAGTGGATGCTATTAACATCTCTGTTTTACAAATGGAACAACTGAAGCTCAGAGACAAATGCTCTTTGAGTGACTTACAAGTCCACATCATACAACTAGCTAGTAATATCTGAGGTAGGATCTGAATCCCATTCTACTGACTCCTAGTCCAGGGCTCTATCCACTATTTTATTTTGCTAAAATATCATAAGGGTAATGTTAAATAACAGCCCCTAAAGCACTTTGGTGCTTACAATTTTTTTTCAAAGGCAAATTATTTTTGCCTCATTGTGATGGGGAGATGACCATGAGTTCTCAGTGGTTAACAGACATTCACAGATGATGGCAGGGACCACCATGATGTGAAGGCGTCAGGCACTGATCCAGTGACCATCAGGTGTATTTAACTATCATGGAAAGGCTGGTATCCCTAAGTGTGATAAGCGCTTATCATCCAAGGATTGGCCACTGGAGTAATGACTTTTTTTGTGCCTACTACATGCCTCACAGGGCTGTGATATGGTAGGAGGAGGGAGTTTAAAGGTCCACAATACAAATATTATTGCCACCTCATAAGTATATGTGGGTGCATACCTGTAATTAAAATCATGAATATTATTAATTAAAAATGTATGTTGATATCATGCTTATCAGAGTAGCTAAGTGGCATGATGAATGGACAGCCTGGTCTGGAGTCAGGAAGACCTGAGCGTAAATTCAGCCTTACTAGCTGTTACTCAACACTATTTGCCTCAGTTTCCCCCTCTGTAAAATGAACTGGAGAAGGAAATGGCAAACCACTCCAATATCTTTGCCAAGAAAACACCAAATGGGCTTGCAAAGAGTCATACATGACTCAAAATGGCTGAACAACAACGACCATGCTTATCATTGTTGAATGAAGATATATATGAAAACATATTACTTATTTAAAAAATGATTAGGCAGCTGAGAGTAGTGGATAGAGAGCTGGCTTCAGAGTCGGGAGAACCTCAGATCAAATCTTTCTCCTAACTATACTGGCTATATGACTCTGGGAAAGTCACTTAGCCTTCATAGTCTATTAGACTACAAGTTACAGAGAGAGTGCTGATGCATTGGTGGAGGACATTTCCTTACATGGGAGTTCCCTTTACCAGTAAAGTCACAGGTCAAGTCTCTATCCCTATTTTTTTAAGGAGAAATTAAAAGATGATGAGTTAATGCCTGAATGATTGACCTCTACCTGCATCTGGTGTATACATCTGACTGTAGTAGGCAATGGAGAATGGTGACTGTAAGGTTTTTTTCCTTTCCTCAAATGCTCAGGACATGTTGCTGTTGCCTTTGGGGCCAAAAGGATATAACTGAGCAGAGCATGGCTAGTAACAGTGTATCCACTCTTAGCAAAACTGCTATTTTGACAAAATTTGCCCAAAATTATTTCTTGTTTCAATAAGTATTGCTCTTTTTCATTTAGGAGCATACTGCTCTGCTCTATGTTACTCAAAGAAAGAAAGTGGGTTATGTGTATGTGTGTATTGATATTTGTGGGGAAGGAGAGCTCCTTAGCATCCTGCCAAATAGTACCACATTCTCTATGTTGAGTGTGTGTGTGGTGGTTGTGGTGGTGGTGATGATGGTGCTGTAGGTACACATAGATCTGTGTAGATGTGGGAAGCATAAATAGAGTCTCTTCTATCTACCGCTTTCCAGAGAGACAGTTTGATTCCTGCCAGGAGGGGAAGAAGAGATTGGTCCATAGGGCTAATTAGAGAGAGAGAGAGAGAGAGAGAGAGAGAGAAAGAGAGAGAGAGAGAGAGAGAGAGAGAGAGAGAGAGAGAGAGAGAGAGACAGAGAGAGAGACAGAGAGAGACAGAGACAGAGAGAGAGACAGAGACAGAGACAGAGACAGAGACAGAGAGAGACAGAGACAGAGACAGAGAGATAGGGAGGGACAGAATGAATCAGGCTTATTATTATTCTAATAAAATAATATCTATCCTCCCTCCTAACATTAGACCAGGAAAAATGTTTTTAAGGTTCAGACTGTATATCCAAGACTGGATTTCCTTTCCATCAAAAGCCATTTATACAAAGACCACACAAAACAAGTAGCAAATAAACCCATTTATTCAAGCTGATAGCAAACAGAAATCAGATAAATTATTCAGATGAAAACATACCAGATAGTACACAGAGCGAATGAGCTTTCCTGTTGGGAGTGAGATGACTCAGCTCAGTAAAGAAAGAGAGATTCCTAATATCACCTACGCACCTACGGAAAATTCCCCAAAGTTTCTAGTGTGCTGTGTTAGGGATAGGAACATAATCAAGTTGTTGACTTCTCTATATGTCAGTTTCTTCTCAGAGTCTTTCTCTACCTTCAGGGACTTCTACCTGAAGAGAATTTGGAATCATGTCTTTCTTTTCTAGAAGCCCTAAGATCTTTATTCTCCCAATCTTTCTTCCTCTTAGGCTGTCATGGAGCATTGAGCAATTCATCTCCACCAATAAGGAGTCTTATGTAAATGGCCTCTGAGACCCTTGGTTACATCTGGGAGGCCCTGTATACATTTTCTGCCTATAGTATAGTGTAAGCGGCTTGAAGGTAAGGATTGTTTTATTTCTTGATTCTCCAGAAATTAATATAGTACCATGGACCTAGTAGATGCTTAATAGATGTTTGAACGGTGAAAAAAAGAAAGCACCTCTGTCAATATGACCCAAATAACAACAATTCATCTAGCAGAAGAGAATTGTTATGATTTCTAATCTAATTGAAGACCCATTCTTTTTCTGAGAGAGTTACATCAGTAGCCCCTCCCTTCTAGAAACCTCAGGACACAACTATAATGAAAATACAACTAATTAAAGTGTTTAAATATTTATACATCACACTCCCAGTGACCAAGTCAGAGAAAAAAATTCACCCAATAGGGAGGAATGGGATTGTGATAAAAACTCTTAAGAACAATACACACCTAACAGAAATGCACTTAGAAAGCTATGTTCTTTAAGTTGGAGATTTTTAAGTCAAGGGAAAGACAAATACAAAAAGGAAAGAGTTCATATTACTCCCTTAAATGCAATTTCATCTCTGTCTCTCCATATGCAGAGCAAATTGTCTCAGAAGTAATGACCATAGCATGCGACAAGCTAAACCATTCTCTGGAGATTTGAAGCTCCCAGACAGAAACTGTTTCCAGTAGAAGTTTGGGGAAAAAAATGCAGTCCTTCAGGGGACACTTTAAACCAGAATTCTCAAATATTCAATTAATTCTGAGTCAATAATACTACATGTTAGTTACTACATGTTAGATAATAATTTGCTGGTTCCTGACAACATAACCAAGGATGAGTGTGGTTGGAGCGGATGAGCTTATCCTCCTGAGTGAACAGTTATTAATTTTTTAAAATGTTTTAAGGCACAATGAAGATTATGTTCAACATTAGGAGTGAAACATTATGATGAAAATGGTTTTCCCAATCATTTACTGAAACAGATGCTATCTGTATCTCAGAAAACTCAGCTGTTAGAGTCACAGCTTTTACTGAGGGCTATGTTGAAGTCTCCCTATTCAGTTGTTTATATTTCTTTTTTTTTTACCATGAATACCTCCCTTCATTCTAAGTAACTGAAAAATGAGTAGGGTCTAAATAAGTAAACAAGCCTCCCTCCTTCTTAGCAGAGAGATGAGGTACTATGAAAGCAGAATATTATGTATATTGTCACACACATGAATTGGTTTGTCTTACTTGGGTTTTTTGTTGCTTATTTGTTTCAAGGGAGGATTCAATTCTGAGACAGATGATGGTTGTGAGAGATATTCAGAAACGATAAGGATGTCACAAAAGGTAGTAGTCAAACATTGTTTAAAATCCTCTATTTGGTTAAAATTCTCCATCCTAAAGACATACTCTTTTGGGATATTGTAAAGGAGTACCACACTGAAAAACTCCCGAAAGCTGAGTCCAACTGTCCAACTAGACTGATTCTAGGAAGAGTAGTGGCCACTTTCAAAGGAGAGAACATCTTCCTCTGACCGTTCACATCTCAGCCTGGCTGGAGCATGATGAGCATTGTTGCTACTTACCTCCAGCACAACTCATTTTCTGGATTTGTCCACTGCCTCACCATCTCCCCCAGACAGCTCCAACTTCACCGTAAATGTTGTTTTCCCCCATTAGAATATGAGGTCCTTATGGGTAGGGATTGCCTGGTTTGTCTTCATTTAGCATAATGGTTGGCACAATGCAATTACTTAACGGAAGCTCTCTATCTCTATATCCCTGACTCTGTCTCTGCCAATCTCTATCTCTGCATTTTTGTCTCTCATTTTCTATCTCATCTTTAGAGGGAGGATAGATGAGAGGAACATGAGCCAATGTGGTCCTGGCACCCTGCTAGACATTTTTTCCACCTTCCAGGGACGGACGGGACAATAGACGGTTAGAGAGGAAAGTGACCCTAGTGATCACCTGGTCCAGTGTCAGTCAACAAGCACTTATTAAGTATTGTCTATATGTCAGATGGTATTAGATCCTGGAAACACAAAAGTCAAAGTGATATTGTTATTTCTTTCAAGGAGTTTACTAGAAGGCTACAACAGATTCACAGATACGTTCATGCATGCGTGTGTGCGCACATACACACACACACACACACATATTGCTGTATGGGGCAAAGCCAGGCCTCCTAGGTTCAAACTGACCCAGAAGACAATCAGAAGGTGCAACTTGAATTTTGACCCAGGGTCACTATAACTCTGGGCAAGGAGATGGTAGAGTCGATAGAGTGCTAGACCTCGAGTCTGGAGGACTCATCTTCATGAGTTCAAATCTGGCCTTAGACACTTACTAGCTGTGTGACCCTAAGCAAGTCACTTTACACTGTTTGGCTCAGTTTCCTCATCTGTAAAATGAGCTGGAGAAGGAAATAGCAACCTGCTCCAGTACCTTTGCCAAGGAAACCCCATATGAGCTCACAAGGAGTCAGAACGTCTGAAAAACAGGTTCTCAGCCACAAAAGTTTCTGTGTGAGGGAGGGATCCTATCACTAGGAAAAGCAGGTATCCAAGATGGGGCCACCAATCCTAGAGGAAATGTGGCACAGACTACATTGCAAAACTATTCTTACTTCTATCTGATCTTTATACAATGCTTTTAAGGTTTGTAAAATGCTTTTATATACTTGATTACATTTGACCCTCCCACTAAACCATTGACATGGGTGCTCCCAACTCCGTTTTATAGTTGAGAAAAGTAAAATGTAGTTTACATGACTTGCCCTGGGTCATGCAGCTAGTAAATATCTGTGTAGAAATTTGAGCCCACTGCTTTCTGGACTTGAACTCAGTACTTGGATTTTTCACAAGAAAAAGGCAAGAGTGTAGTTACATGGTTAAAGTTCAGAATAAGAGTTATTAAGAAAAGATGACTTAATCTGAACCACTAGGCACTGGATCCAAGGGTCCTCATATTTCCCCTGTCTAGGGACCATAGGGTTCCCAAGGACTGGACCTCAATTAAGACTGCAGGTGGGGGCTTAGCAGGCCCCAGCTGGAGGGGATGAGGGCCCTTGGGGCCAGGTTGGTCATTACATTTTCACCAGAGGCCAAGTTTAAATAATGCATTTGGCCCAAATGTCAGGGAATGTGTGATTCTCTGACCAGCTGTGACAGGCCATGATTATGTTTTTGCCTTCACTAACACCCATTTAGAAATTACACTGGAAAATCATGTGCAGTTCCTAGAGAACAGACAAGTACATGCCTGTAAAAAAGAGCTGTTGAAAACTTGATTTTCCCCTAAACAGACTTTCCAAGGTTTAAGGACTAGTCTGAATATTTATGTAAGAGCTCTATAATTTCCGTTAGGAAACGGGTATATACTTAGAGTAGCATTTCTAAAACTATCCTGTGCAGTCCTGGCATTTCATGGGATATGATGATGGTTTTGTGAGAAAATGTCTTAGGATAGCAATATTTTCCCCTCTGAAATATTAAGTATAAAGCTATGTGTGTGTTACTACTTACAAGCAACAATTCTTTGACAGAAAAACAGGCTTTTTCTTTGTTTCAAATTTCTAACATCCCTTTATCCCAGCACTACCATAGACCCCCAGGCTTTTCAACTCTTACTTAAAGTCTGAGAGAGATATTTGTGACCCTGACTTCTGTCCAGGGTCACACACATTCTAATTGCACAGTACCACCTAGTTATCTTGATAGAAGCATATATAGAGGATAGAGTAGTGGCCTTTGAGTTAGGAAGACCAAGGTTCCAATCTTGCCTCTGACACTTAATATTTATATGACCCTGGACAAGACATTTGACCTCTCTATGCCTCAGTTTCCTCATCTGTAAAATGGGGATAATAGTAGCACCTACACCCCAGGTTTGTTGTGAGGATGAAATGAAGTAATATTTATACTCTGTATAAATCATTAAGTGCTATAGAAATGCTAACTTATCATTATTATCTCTTTCTCTCATTTTATTTTTTAATTAACAAAAAATTAATTTTTCTCTCTTCCACCCCTCTACTCTCAATTTAAAAGAAAAAAATAACCTTGTTAAAAAGCATATAGTCAAGTAAAGCAAATACCCACAATCCAAATGTTCAAAAATTCATGTTTCATTTTGCATCTGGAATCCATCATTTTTCTGTTGGGAGAACTTTTTCTTCATTAATCCTCTGGAGTCATGATTGGTCATTTAATTCATGAAAGTTCTTAAGGCTTTCAAAGTCTTTTTTTTTCCAGTGTTAGTTGTTATTATATATGTTTTTTCTCCCGGTTTTGGGCCCATCACTTTAATTATTTCTTATGGGTCAGCAGTATTCCATTACATTCATGAAATAGCATTTGTCCAGCCCTTCCTCATTTGAATGTTTTACAACTAGTCTGTGTCAGAGGAAGGACATGAATCCTGGTCTATATAATTCCGAGGCAAGCTCTCTGTCCATCGGACCATTGGGCTTACTCTTATTTATGAGTATAAGATGGAGAGAGAGACTGAACTTGTAATTTAATTTGTACAGGGAATCCCTGGGTGAGGAAATTTCCTCTACCAATGCAAGTCAGCACCTTTCTTGCAATTTATAATCTTACAGAGTTGCTTAGACAAGCACCAAGAGATTAAAAGCTTTTCCCAGGATCTCGGATCCAAACATTCCTGGGTTCAAGGCTGGTGCTTAGCTATCATTCCACATTACCTCTCTCATTTGTAGGTATACATAGATTAAAGTATGAAAGCATTTGATAGACAAACAAGATATTCTTTCCTCTTTCCATGCTGTTTTTCCACAATAGTTGTTTTGGGCGACTGAGGCTCAGATTGTAAAAGCTCCTTGAGTTTCTGGTATGTCTCTGGCAAATACTTTTGTTGAAATATAGATTTTCCTTTTCTTTAAAAGTGGCTCTTAATCACATAATCAGTGTATTTGAACAAAGATTACCATTTTTTGCCTTTTTCATTTGAAGTTGGAGCTGAAAGCACAACATAATGACTCATGGCCATGCCATTTTTTTTTTCTCTTCCTGTGTTCTAAGACCATGTTAGAGATAGAGAAGTCAATGGGGGCTACCCAGAGAGAAGACCTGGGTGGTACTTAGGGTCAAGTTTGTAGTAAGGAGGTTCTTTCTTTTGTATTTACAAGTCCTCTGTGAAAAAGAATCCCTTTTCCTGACTTAGTCCAAGATATTCTTTTGGCTTGCTTTTGTGGTATTCCTCTTCTCCTGTGCATTCTTATTTGGACATTTTCTGTTAAGTAAAGGAGAGTCAGGGCTACCCAAAACAAGTTGCCTATGTTGCAATTTTTCTTTATATATTAAACCTTTGAGAATCATTTAGCTACAGTCAAATCCCCAGTGAAGAAAAGTCATTCTTTTCTGTATGGTAATTTCTATTGTAAGGAAAGGTGAGATGTCTGTACAGGGTAGCAGATCTGCATGTGTGGGGAAAAGTTGTATGGCAGAGGCTCTTCACAGATGGATCTTGCTTTCTATAGTAGCTATGGTCTTGAAAAATTAATGTATAAATCTTTTCTTTTGAAAAATAATATACTTTCTTCCTTGAGGACAAGAATTGTGTTTCTTTTAGTTCTTACTTGTATTGCCAGTATTTAACACAGTGCCTGGCACTTAGTGCCTAATATATGCTTGTTGACTTTCTTAAAGCTAAAACAAATTTTTTTTAAACAAAGTGAATGTTTTCTTCTTAATTTGTCTGTAAATGGTATCATCGATGGAAAGAATCCTGGTTGTGTAGTCAGAGGACCTAGGTTCATATTCCATCTCTGTCACTTCTGTATGACCTTGGGCAAGACAGTTAAGCTACCTCGATCTCAGTTTCCTCAAGTGTAAAATGTAATAGTTGGACCTCTACCTTTAAGTCTATGACCTCAAATCTGAATTTTTGTATCTCTGATTTGCTTAAGGTAATGCATCTACGTTAACATACATACAATGAGCTTCAAAATTTGTCAAGTCTGATTTTAGACAGAGCCTCTGTTTAACAGGTTACATTAATCTGGCTTTTGCATTTCACCTACCACCTGGATTAGTTGCTCTTCTGATCTCATGAAAAATTATATTGGACAGAATATATAATTGGCTTCTCAAATCTAAACAATATTTGTGTGATGGATGCTTAGGCTACCATGTACAACCACCAAGTCTAGAACTGCTGATTTGCACAAGCAATCGGGAAGACTATCATAGAGAACCTTTCATTTTTGCAGTTCTACCATGACATTATCATGCAGTGTTGGCTTTGTTAGCAAAATACAACGTGTCTGAGTCAACGCATGTTTATATATCCTCCCAGTACCTCAGCAACAACAGGTAGCCACAGGAAAACACTAACTTTCAGGGAAAGGAATACTCCTGGTACAATCACTCAGAGAGCTCCAATTTTTTTCTGTCTCAACAGCCAAGTTTGGGACATTTTGTTTTTAATCTGAAGAGCTTTGGTGAATTCAAGTTTCTAAAAGCCAAGCAATGGAGGTGACTTTATAAATACTGACATTTATTCTTAACTGTTTTCTCTTTTAAACATTTTTATTGATTTTTTTGTAAACTAATACCTTCCTCCCTCAAGAGATTCCCCCTTGCATAACAATAAAATATGACTAATCAAATAAAAAATCAAGATTCTCTTTTTACAACGCTTGCTTCATTTCACATCTGTAGCCTACCACTTTTTTACTTAAAGGAAGAAGGTAAGTTTCCTTATTATGCCTCTGAGTTCCATGGGTTATTCATTGCATTGATCCAAGTTCTAATATTTTTTAGTTTTGGTTTCCTTTACGTTGTTATTACAGTTTTTATATATATTCTCTTGGTTCTGCTTACTTTACATTATATCAATTTATACAAGTCTCCAAAAGTTTCTGTTTTTTTTTTTTTAATTCATTATTTCTTATGGAGAAATACAACGCAGTGATCAAAGGTCTACAGCCGGAAGGGACATTATAATTACATCATCAAATGCCTTATTTTACACTTCAATAAACTGAGGACCAGAGTGGTGACTTCAGTTGTCCAAAGTCACACAAATAAGGATGAGAGCTGCCCTTTGAATTTAGGTCTTGTGCCTCTAAGTTCACTGTTCTTTCCACTAGCTCTAGCTGACTTCCTTTATTACATTCATATACCATCGTTGCTTAGCCATTCAATCAGTCAACCGATAAGCATTCTTTAAGGGCTAATTATATGCAAGGATTCTGCTTTTTTCATAGTTTTTTTTTTTTTTTTTTGCTGTCATAAAAAGTGCTGCTGTATTTTTATTTTTTTTTTGGTGTACATAGGATCTTTTCCTTTGTCTTTTGCCCATTTGGGGGTACATATTTAGTTGTGGGACTGCTGGGTCAAAGGAAATGAAAATTTAGTGAATTTTATAGCATAGTTTCCAATTAGCGCCCAGAACAGTTGAACTACTTAATAGAGTTGCCTATAGCCTTGTACATCTCTCTCCCCACGCAGGGCTGACTACTTCTGTCCTTTATATATAGTCTTTGTCAATTTGCTGGGTGTGAGATAAAATTTCCAAGTTGTTGTAATTTCCACTTTTCTTATTAGTAGTGATTTGGAACATTATAAATTTTTGTTGACAATTTGCATTTCTTCTTATGAGAACTATTCATGTCCTTTGAAAATTTACCTCCTGGGTTATATCTTTCTTTTACACAAAGATGATGACAATTGGAGAAGAGTGTGGTATCCTCATTTGATCTCCTATCATACTCACAAAGTTTACATTTACTTTTTAATTTGTTTCTCTCCTATACTCCTCCAATTTTCCAGCTATACTTCAAATCTCCTATGAATTTCTCTCTTTGAGGGAGGCTAATATGACTAGATCTCAAGAAAGCCACTAATCTTCCTTTCCAAACCCAGAATCAGGATTCAGCTTTCATTTCAACGTGACTCCTGGATGATCGTGACTACTTTCAGTGAAATGACAATTATCAATTACGCAGACACTTGTATTCCCTACTTAATTTAGAGCTTGATTTTCCCACCCATATAGTATGAACAATTACACACTGTTCCATGTTGCTTAATCCATTTCCTGGTCCGGTAACAAGGGTGAGTGGTAATGGAAACTCGCAGTTTGTCACTCTAGATGTCTTGTCCTCAAGGTAAATGGATTAAGTACAGTAATAACAGCGCATTATGTTTTTATAAGCAGCAATATCTTTGTTCACAAAGCTTAGAATTACCCAGTTGTCACACTCTGCATCTACTTTACATATAAGACATTGTTGTTGTTTCAGTCATATCCAACTCTTTGTGGCCCCTTTTGGGTTTTTCTTGGCAGAGATACTGAAGTGATTTGTCATTTCCTTCTCCAGCTTATTTTACAAGTGAGGAAACTGAGGCAAACAGTATTAAGTGACTTGCCCAGGGTCACATAGCTGGTAAGTGTCTGAGGCCAGATTTGAAGTCATGAAGATGAGAATTCCTGACTCTAGGCTCAGCACTCTATTTACTATACCACTTAGCTACCTGTAGGACACAAACAGATAAAGTGACTAACCCCAGATCACTCGGTAAGTACCCGTTCTATGAGAAAATGAGGGAAGCAGCAAAAATATAACCCAAGGTTCTTGACAGTGGAAAGAACATTGACATCTATTAAATACTTACCATGTGCCAAGTTTTGTGCTAAGCACTGGGGATAAAAAAGGCTGTGGGGAGTTTAAAAGACAGTCCTTGCCCCCAAGGAGCTTATAGTGTAATAGGTAAAGAGATAATATAATGAAAATGATACCTCAAGCCCCCTGGTGCATAGGAGTAATGTGGTGATGGGATTTGTCAAGGCTGCTTTGTAACCGTTGTTTCTTCTTTCCTCAGCCTACCTTTTCCACCATGCTGTTATAGTGGCAGAGCCTCTGAAATAACCTTTTATGAAACTGCCTCTGAAATGTCATATTCCATCATATTCAGAAACTTACTCTGAAGATCATGTTATGTTTTACTCTGAAAATTTTTCAGTGACCTTTTCCAAAGGTCACAAGATCTGACCAAAGCATCACTTCATTCATTTACAGAAATAATGTTAGCAGAGAAGAGACAATGTGGTACAATGAAAAGAGCCTTGGCTTGGGAGTCAGAGGACTTGGGTTCAAATGCTAGCCAATGACTAGTGCTTATGTGATTGTGGGCAAGTTGTTTAATCTCTCTGGGCCTCAGTTTTCTCCTCTGTAAAATGAGATAGCTTCTAATCTATGATTTCTAACATGGAAACAGGGAGAAATAGATTCCAAGATATGTCAGTAAAAATTAATCCAGGGGCTCAGCTGGCTAAATTTTTAGTGTTCTGTGTATTGAACTCAGTAGCAATAGATACTTTTTAGGAGATGCATTTATTTATTTTTTTGACTCTGAGCTGCTGCCAGCTGCTTAAGAGATACTCCTTCTGTTTTGCTGCAGTGGGCCACCATGCAGCATATCGAAGTACATATGTCCTAGCCTGCTCTTGTTTCCAATGTGGTGGTGATACAGCTCCATTCCTCTATCTGGTGTGTCTTCCCTGGGGCCATCTTTTATACTAAAACTCTTGTTAGGGAAAGGTTTGCATTTTTATTTTGGATGGAGGTCTTAATACATTTAGCACTGTTCAAAAAAGATCAGACTGGGGAAGAATAGTGAAAAGGAGAGAAATATAGAAAACATTTGGCATGTGGATATTTACCAGTCTGGGGAAGAAAAGTGAAAAGGAGAGAAATATAGAAAACTTTTGGCATGTGGATATTTACCAGTCTTGGATGATAGCTAGCCTGTGCTGAAAAGTACTATGGGCCCATCACCCAAAGAAGGTAAGGCTAGAGGTAGAAATTATAGCTGATAAACAGAAAGAAAGAGAAACAACAGGACCAGGGAATGAATAAGAATGACTCCCTTCTACACTTGCTCCCCTATTGTCTTACAACCCATTAATTAATATAGTTATAGTTGGTTGGGCTAGCAGATTAGGAGAGGGACTCCATTTAAACAAGCTGATGGGAAATATTAGTAGCATTAATGCTGGTGAAATTTTCGAGCTAAGTAGAATAGTGACTTCTCAGAGCACATCATTAGCTATGTCTGAATCTAGGAGGTAGCTTTTTGGTATTGAACTTCATGCGATTCTCCCCTCCCAATAGTTAATATTAGCACCAGAGTTTTTTTTTCTTCCTCTCAGACAATTTTTCTTCTGTAGTTTTCACAAAGAACATCGAAAAAACTGTAAAAGGTTCTCACAGCAATGGTTTATACTCTTAAATATGCAGGATTTGTCATTGGAAATAGGATGATAATTTAAGAATAAATAATAAACCAAGAGGCTGTCATCTGGATAGAGCAGTAACACAGACTAGGCTGGGTAGCGTCAGTTTCATTATTTCAGTCAGCTGACGTGACCTAAAAGGTCTCTTCCAATCTTGCTCTATGAGATTCTGTGTTTGATTTTGTTTTTAACTAGGTATGCTTCCATATCTGTTCATTTTATTCCCTCTACCAGATGCTTGTCCTACATCTATCTCACATTGAGTTATAGTTATAGGGAAATAATGCAGATAGGTAGGAGAAGCATTGTTCACAGCAGTGGACTTTGGGCGGGGGGAGGGAAGAAATTTGGAATGACATTTTCTCTGAACTGTAATAAAGCTCCATTGCCTTAAATTCAACCTGATTTTTGTCTCTTTTCCTTCACTGAATGCAGAACACTTTTACATGTGCTCTAGTCTATAAAAATTGAATCTAGCAGTAGCTATAAATAATTAAACTTTTTCTAGCTGGAACTTGCTGGTATTAAGATGTTATAGTCAAAGCTATAACAGGTACACTAAAATAAGCAATTTAACATTGTTAACTCTTGCAATCACCCATTTCTGTTTGTATGCTGGGACTCACTTGTTTTTTTATTGTTTTTTGAATTTTCAATTGCTTCAGAACCCCATGGTCAATAGTCAGTGATTGACGCAAAGTGGACAAATGCTGTCATACGTTCATGGTAATGAACCTGTGAATTTTTGAGTGCTTTAGAGGGTTGCTTCTGTTTTGTTTTGTTTTTATAGTGAACTCTGACATATTTCACTAAAATTCCAGGTTGTTGGAAAAAAATGAGTCAACCTAGCCTCATGGCAATGCCAACAATCATTGCAGAAAGGAACCATGTGTCTCTTAAGAGTGTGAGCCCTGCTTGCATCAACAGATAGGCCTCTTATCTTCCTAAGTTTTAAAAGCTAAAATGAACCACTTTGAAATGGGAACACGTTTGTTACCAGATCACTCTCAGGGCATTCACTTCTGTGATAGTGTTTAATTATTGTGCCTGCTTCATTAGGATGAAAGTTTGAAAAAAAGATTTCCTATGTCCTTTTCTAAATCGGATGACTAATTTCATACAGGAATGTATAACTCAAAAAATTAAAGATTAAATGGGTATCAATGCCCTCATCAATGAGATGATTACAAGGGGGAGAAATTGTGGGAAGGAATAGCTCTCCAGTGATGGGCATAGAGCTAATATTCATTCAGTCAGAAAGCAGTTTTTAAGCAACTTCTATGGGTGAGGCCCTGGGAGTTCTAACACAAAAGTGCCCTCAAGGATCTGATGTTCTATTGGGTAGAATACCATGGACACAGAAAAATCAAAGCAAAATACACGTGATGCTTTTTTGAAAATAATATTTTATTTTTCCAGTTACATGTAAAACCAATTATTAGCATTTATTTTACAAGATTTTGAGTTCCACATTCTCTCTCTCCCCCTTTGTTGAGAAAGCAGGCAATTTGTTATATGTTATACATGTGCAGTCATGCAAAACATATTTCCAAATACATTCAGTGTTAATGGGAAGTATTTTCAGGGTGAGAAGGTGGCTCTTCTTTTGCCCTTATCAAAAAAGTCTCTTGCTTTAATAAGAATCAATTTCTTCTCTCAGGCCTTTAAATACAGCTGATTAACTTCTACGTAACCTTTCACGCTCTTGCAGACATTTTCTGGGTTCCTCTTAATCTGTCTTTAATAAAGCTGAATAATCCAACTTCTTTATCTTTTCCCTGTGATCCAATAGAAAGGGACACCCATAGAAGTCCACCATATGAGACACAGAAATCTCTCAAAACACACAGGAAATGATTAGTTTTTGTGGCCAAAGAGATCCTCATCAAAGCCAAAGTTAATGAATGTGTATGAGAAATGCTGGTGAATTTCAGTGGAATCAGAGGCTGCACTGCTAAAAGTTGGGGTTCATGATTGTGAGACAACGGAGAGAAATGAGGAAGGCTCTACCTCCTAATTAATAATAAAATGAAAATAACAGCATTGACATAGGTCTTTAAGATTTGCAAAACACTTTATCATATAATCCCCTTTTATCCTCACCACAACCTGAAAGATAGGCACTATTACTATTTCTATTTTGCTTATGAGGAAACTGAGGCAGACAGGTTTAGTGATGTCTGAGGCAGAATTTGAATTCGTCTTCCTGATCAAGGTAATTCTTTCATTAAAGTTTCCCTGGGAAAGAACCTAGGGGAGGTTCCGAGAAACGGACCTGGATCTTTGACCTTTTCATTGATTTTTTTTCCTTCATAACCTGTCCCCTACCTTTCTAGTTTTCTTATGCCTCATAGTATCCTGTCCCCCTCTCCCAACATGTTCTCTTTAATCAGTAACACTGGCATCCTGGCTGTTCCTCAAACAAGACATTCCATATTCCAACTTTGGACATTTTCCCTGAGTAAGCTGTATGCCTGGAATGCTTTTTCTCCTTTTCTCTGCCTACTGGCTTCCCTGGATTCCTTCAAGTACCAGCTGAAACCCTATATTTTATAGAATCTCTTTTCTGATCCCCCTTAAATACAGTGCCTTCTTTTTTGTTGATTGTTTCCAAAGGATCGTGTGTATGTATGTGTGTGTGTGTGAGATATAAAGAATATTACATATGTACATACACACATATGTACACACATGCATAACTTATTTGCACACAGTTATTTGCACATTTCCACCCTCCCCCCAGACTGTAAGCCCCTTGAGAGCAGGTACTTTTACCTTTCTTTATATCCTGCAGTGCCTGGTACATAAGAGCTTAATAAATGATTATTGACCGAATGAAGTACAGAGTCTCCAGTTTGGACTGGGAACATGAACCATAAGAAAAAAGAAAATCAGTTAATTGTCAATCCATCGGTAGACACAGGATCCTTGTTGCAGTGGGGCAACTCATGAGTCAGTTCAACTTCTATAAAGTACCTCTTGGAGGCAAAGAGATGAGTGGGGGTGTTTTGGAGTCTTAAGAAACTCAATAACCTATTCATCTAATAAGTATTTATTAAGCACCTACTATATGCAAAACATTGAATTTACAAAGAACAACGACCTCAAAACATTTATATTCTACTACTTGGGGATTAGGGGATTATAGCATGTACACAGATATGTAAATACAAAGGTAATGAAGATATGAGTGTGTGTGTCTGTGTGTCCATACACAAAGTACTTTTGGAAATGGTGGAGGCAGGAAAAGCTCTCTCTGGCAACAGTAAGGAAGAAACGGAAAAGGCATCATGTTAGGAGCTTTTGTAAAAAGGTAAAATTTCCACTTGGCATAGTGACTTCATCTTTTCCTTAAACTTGTCTAGGTTGTAGAGTGATGATATCCGTAAAGCAATCAGATTTTGATCTACTTTCCAACCTCACACAGTATACCGCTACAATGCTTGTGGGCAGGAATTGGCGGTCGTGGTGGTGGGGGGAGATCTTAGGGTTAGACTTTCTGTGCCAGTGAAACTCTTCTCCCCATTAAGGAGAGTTTCATGACCATCAACAGGAGAAGAGATCCCTGGGAGACTAATCTGAAATATTGTAGGAGACAGACTTCAGAACCGCATCCTCTGACTTGACTGAGATAACAGTGGGAGCCCCTCAGAGGCTAACTCCTCTGTCCATATTGCATTTTTAAAAACTGTAGCAGGTTAGAGTAAATAAGTGAAAAGCTGATGTATCACTGGTGACTAAATCTGGAGGAAACTGGCCTTTCTATTTATCTGGGCAAATTAAGAATTAATAGGCCTATGTGTGGTATTCAGCACACACGATTACTTTGAATAGCTCTGTGCAACTCTGCTTTCTAATCTATTTTGTGGAAAGGAAATGTAGTTTGCACAATTCTGTTGTATTCCTGTCTCTATGTCTATGCTCACATTACAGTGACTCATTTTCATAAGAAACTGTATACAGCTGTGGCTTCTATAGCATCGTATATTAAGTATTGAGGTCACTGGCCAAGCTCCTTCCCTCCACCCCTTTTATACAGTCTAAAGCCAACGTCAGGAACTAGATGATATCCTTAGAGCCTACATGTCTCTATTTGTTCTTTTATAATGGAGTAACTGAAGCTTAGTCCAGATCTCCCTTTTCCCATTATGTCTTTGTGCCCACCCGAAGAGAAAGCATATTGTCTTTCAAGAGTAGACTACTTTGCACACTCAATAAATCCTACCTTTGCTGTTGCTGTGAAGACCAAAGGTGAGACATTTAGTGTGAGTCTTTTGGCAGTTTTGGCAATAGGGATTCTGGGACTTTGAGAGCTAAAAGAAGAGATACTGGCCCTATTTTCTGATTGGAAATCTCATTTCTAGAACACAAGTTTCTTGAAGGCAACATCTGTTTTTTGTCTTTGTATCATCAGAGCCCTATTATCCCCATTATTATTGCTTAATAAATACTTTTTTCATCCATACTTTACAATATTTCTCAGGAAACTTACCATTTTTTTCTCTTACCAGTTTCAAGTTGCTGAATGGATCTTGAATGATCATCAGTCAGTTGTGAAAAGATCATCTGTGGCCAATCCATTCAATTAAGTCCAATTCCACAAGTATCTGTTAAGTATCTTCTGTGCACCAGTCACTCTTAAATGCTGATGATTGACAGTGTTATCTATGTGCAAATTTATAGTCCCCCCCACCAAAGACTTTGCATTCTAAGAGGAGCTGACAACACATGTACGGGAATGGTAACCAGGGAAGTGATTTTGTTCTAGAAAGAAGGAAAGTTAGAGAAGTGGGAAGCACAGTGGCAGGCAGGAGGTGAGATGGTTTGGGCAGATGACTAGATAGGATGTGAGGCTGAAGTATGTTTTGGTATCTAGTTTGGTCACTTAGATAGAATGGGTTAGATTGCACATACTCATCAATCAACTGGGTTGGGCCTAGGGAAGTGTAAAAAGCAAGCACCTGGACATACACAGAAGGGCCTGCTGAACAGGTTCTTAGATCTGCTTTTCTAAAAGGAAAGCAACTTTCGAGGAGTCAACAATTACTTTAATCAAGCACATACGTCATTCACTTAGTTCAGGGGAAAAAGTCAGCTCTCTGAACTTCAGAGAAAATACAAAGAAATAAGAATTGACATACAGGGCTTCCAATTGTCTGACATAAGCAATGCATACATTATAGATCAACAGACAGATCCAACTGTCTGACCATTGTATACATACATAGTTACTTGAAAGGGAAGCACCAACATCTGGGTTTTCAGAGCTGGGGGAGCTCCTTAGTGGCTGCGCATCATCTCATCTGGCCAAACAAACACTTCCAAAGAGTAAGCCCCAAAGTAAAACCTCACCTCAGCGTATTTATACATTTGTTAGAACCAGAGAGCATCACAACCCTTGAGAACCAGTGCCTCATTTACAAAAGGTGTGGGCCTGCCTACAAATCTCCCCTAATCAAACTTCCCTTAATGGGCAGGCCCATTAATGGGTGGGGAAGATCTTGAATCTCATTAGCATTACAAAGATGATGGTAATTTCCCTGTGAGCTAGAACCTGTTGGATTCCAGATGATTCAAGAGTGGAGGTCTAGGCTTCCTGCTTTGGTGTGTAGGGTGCCGGCTCTGATGTGAAGGACTAGTGGTGGCCAGATAGTGAGGCTGGATAGGTTTGGGATGGGGCTGATCATATTTATAAATATCGTATGTGTATTTGTGTTAATGGCAGTTTGTTTTGGTAATATCATATCTGAAATCCAACCCTGGTAAAAGAACAATCATATAGATATTGGCATATATTCATATGTGTTCACGTATATAGGGTTTTCCAAAAGCCTTAGTGCTATTTTAATCTAAGACTTTTGGGAACATCTTGTATTTTATGTAAAGATATGTATAGATTTGTCAGTGTAGATTTTGTTCTGGCAGTTTTCTATATGCTAGCAAACTCTGGCAAAAGAATATGTATACCCACACGCATGAATATGTACACATGCCTAAACACATGTTTATACACACATATGTATATTCACACACATACACACATGTATGTGTGTATGTGTATATTTGGCAAACCTCCATTGACATGCTGGCCTGGAGAAGAGTACGCCACTAACAATTAAAGGTAGCATCTTTGACGATCATTGTGATTATTATCAAAATTCATCTACAAGTGATTAATTCCTTGGATGTCCCGTCCTCTGTTTTCATTCTTGATCTGGGTGGCACTTTTTGGTGTCCCTTGCCATAATTCCTTTCTGGAATTTGCCTGTCTTCTCCAATCTTCATGTTTAGGGTTCTGTATGTTTTTCTTGAAGTCAGGATGGGATTATGTCACCATGTCAAAGAAAACAGGTTTGGCAACAAAAAGCAGCTGGCAATGAAATAATGCCAAGTTAGAGGCTAGTAATCCCTACCCTCATCCTCAGTCATTGCTATGAGCAAGTTTCGCTGGATAAATGTCAAATGGCCTTTGAAACCAGGCAAATATTTTTTTTTTTTAAAAACCAAATAAGTATATTTAGGATTAGTTTTAGTGCTCCACTCTTCAGACTATTAACCTCCACCCCCAACAATATCCTCTACCCTATCCTACTTCCCCCAATTCCTCTCTCTTCCCCCCCACAAAATACTGGAATTCCACCTTCAGTAATTTTATTCACTTGGCATTGTGTGCATGTATGCAAAATAATTTTTTATTTCTATGTTGCTTGCTGTTACAAAGCACTTTTCACACAAGTCCTATGAGGAGGTAAATAGTCGAGGTCTTATTATCTCCACTTTAGAAACTGAACCTCAGAGGAGTTGTGGCTTGTCCAAGGTCATGCAACAAACTCGTAATTTGTACCTGTGTGTCCTGATTCTAAGACCAATGCTCTTTCTACCAAGTTAGTACCTAGTAAATGAAACTTGCCAGCAAATGAACCAGTTAATGTGTTCATATATCAGTGAGTCTTTCAATCCACTCCGACAAGCAAATGTCTATTATGTGCAAGGTATGATGGGTACAAAGACAAAATGGAAAACAGTCTTATCTTTAAGGTTACATTCTATAGTGAGGACCTAATACGTATTTGAATGATAATTTGAGGAGGAGGGAGAGAATACAAACAAGTGGGAATGGGAATGGCAGAAAAGGCTTCTTATATAGTTGGCACATGAGCTGAGCTATGAAAGAAGCTCACACACTGTATAATCAATTTGGCTACATATATTATATATGTATCTATGTAGCTCATATGGATTGTTTGTAGTTGACCCAAAATCACTCCTAGAATTATAATTTATACAAATATGTGCTTCACTCCTAATTTTAATATTATATTATTCTAGTTTAACTCCAACTCAATTTCTTGAAAAAGGAAAGTTAGGAAAGAAATTTGGTCGAATTAATTCAAGCTGTATATTCTCAGGCCCACATGAGAATTGAATTTCACTAACCAAGCAAATACGATGGTTACAGAGTGGTGTCTTTGCCCTCTGCAGCTCTTGGTTTTTTTTAATGTATCTACTTGCATTTATGTTGCTAAACCTTTGGAGTTGAAAAATCTATACTCATTTTAATTTCCATTAAAATGCTTAACATAGTGGTGGAATATGATACAAAATTCATAGAATCAATTCAACAAAATATGCACGGAGAGCCTTCCAAGTGCAAAGCACTTCATTCTTCTAATGTTAGAACTTGAAGGACCTTGGAAAATCTAATTCTTGTTTTTCCAACAGGAAACTAATACGTAGAGAGGTTGGTCCATTATAACATAGCTAGTCAGTGGCAGAGCTAAAATGAAAACCTAGGTTTCCTGCCACACCAGGGCCGTTATTCATTGTCATTATTCTCATTATTATTACTTTACAAAGTAAAGAGCTTGTCATTATTTGGTATTAACTTTGTCTCCTAATCTGTTTTTTTATCTTGGTTTTTCTGTCCAGGGACACTTGAAATCTTTGTCATATGCCTTTCTTTCTTTTACAATTGGAACGTGAGAGTCCTAATTGTAGTATAGAATATGCCTCAGATGATGGATTGCTTTGCCGAGTTAGCACAGCTCCACAGACTGGCAGCCAGTTTGGGGATAATAGGTGGCCATGTACCAACTTGCATTAGGGAAAGCCTAGCTCAGCCCAAGACCTTTGTCGGTGAGTCTCAGCTGAAATCTGTCACAGGATTCTGCTATTTCAGCAACACACTCGTGAGTCATACATAAGCACACAAAGGATGAGACAATTGGATAAAGAGGGTCAGGGGTATATGGATCTAGTGTGTCATCAACTAGAGATGAAGGCAGAATCAATAAATCAAGTTTGCAAGTTTGTGTGTGTGTGTACGTATGCATGTGAAATTGAGTGGAAATATAAAAGAAGCATAAAAAAATGTGTGTTTGTCCGTTGTTGAAGAAGACCCTGCCATCAGAGAAATAATGACATGACTTTCACTTGACTTTGTTTTGAGGGAGGGAGGGCTGTGCAGGTCACCAGCCTCACTTCTCCTCCAGAGCCATCTGAATCCAGTGACCAGATGTTCATCAGGATGACTGGAGATGACCCAGGATGAGGCAACTGGGGTTAAGTGACTTGCCCAAGATCACACAGCTAGTGAATGTCAAGCATGTGAGATGAGATTTGAACTCAGATCCTCCTGACTCCTGCACTGGTGCTCTCTCCATTGCACCACTTAGCTGCCCCAGCATAAAGAATTATTCCCATCCTCAAGGAGTTTACAATAGGCAAACACAGATGAGATTCTTTTCAAACAATAAAAAGCTACAATAATGAAGCGAGTCATGGTAATATTGAAACTCCTGTCTCTGGTTTGGACGCTAGATTTTTGGTGGTTGTGGTTTTTCAACTATATGGAGATGGGTGGTTGTGTATAATTTTTTTTTTTTTGAAAAAATACTACGATTAGAGTTAGGAGAGACTTCAATCCCTGCCTTTGATACAGTGACTTAGATCTGCATGACCCCTTGGAAGACATTTAATCTTTCTGAGCTCCAATAATAGTACCCACCTTGCGGAGTTGGTGTGGGGATCAAATGAAAGGTTTCTTATATATATATATGCACACACACACAAACACACATATGTATACATAATATACACATATATGATGCACATATGCATATGTATTTTCAAATCTTCAGGCCTTGTATAAACAAGTGTTTCTATAATTATTAATAATGTGGCAGTATATAAATATTGGTGTTGCTGTTAATGCTGTTGATGATGATGATGATGGCAAGGTGACCTTAGCGCTTACAAGTTAGGGGCTAAATTTGTCACTGTGACTATGAGCCATCATTAGCATACAGTGACTTACTGTACGGCCACCTGGGTCCCTATCCTTCAAGAATTTAATTTTTTCTTTTTTAGTGGAGGGGGAGGAATAAATATTTACGCAGATGAAATACTTATGGAACAATAAAAGCACTTATCTTTTCAAATAAGTAGTGGCAGGATTAAAACAAAAAAAGCTCTTCTATAACACTTGAAATTTGTGAAGTGCTTTGTAACAGTAATAATAGTACACATTTCTATAGTACTTATTATGTGCCAGGTACTCTCCTCAGCTCTTTATAATTATTTTCTTGTTTGATTCTCACAGTAGGCCTGAGAGATAGGTGTTATTATTGTACCCCATTTTACAGATGAAGAAACTGAGGCAAATAGAGGTGAAGTGAGTTGCCCAGAATCACACAACTAGTAAGCTTCTAAAGTAGGAGATCTTTCTGATTTCAGGCCCCATACTTTATCCACACATGTCTTCTATTCTATTTTGTCTAGTTTGTCATCTGGATATTTGTTGGTGGTGTTGTTTTCAAGTTTATATACACGGAAGGCAGTGTGATGTGGTGGGAAGAGACCTGGCTTTGGAGTGAGCAGACTCCTGGGTTTGGTTTTTAAATGACCAAATTGACTGAATATGTTAATGGGAATTTAGACAAGAAGATGGGTCTTATAGGCTGGCCTGTGCTCATTTGAATGGAACAGAACAGTTGGACTAGACAAAGGAAATGGAAGGGCAAGAGATGCAGCAAAATGTCCATTTTCTGATGAGGAGGGGCAGCCATAAGTCAGGGGAACAGCTGCCTGCAATGAGAAGTAACAGCTGGAGAGTGACCATGTGACTCAGTGCAGCAATTGAACTTGGAATTGACTGTTTTTAAGGAAAAACAACTTTTCTTCCAGAGGTACAACTGTGATAACGAATGGAACCCTAGGTCGTAGCTAGTGTATCGGGGTATTGGACACTCAAGTTGTAAGTATGGGAAAGACTCATAGCCTTTTCACACATGGCTGTAGACTTTGCTTTCCTTTAATGTTCCAGAACTGTAATCTTGCCCCTATGTTTGCACTTTTTGTTTAAAGCCATTCCTTTGTTTGGAGAGGGGTATCTTAACAACAAACCTGTTCATAATTGATGGAAACAGTTGTATGCTTGATCCAATTTGGTCAATAATGTAGCTGAAATATTAGGACTAGACATGTAAGAATCTTTGTTCTCCATCATAAAACTCAAGTATGGAAAATATTTCTTAAGTAAAAATCAGAACTCAGTTAAAACAAAGAAAGAGAACTTCAAAGTCAACTTGGTGAAATATTTATAACTGTGAATTCTGATGGCTATTACATTCTTACTTCAAAGATCTGACATTTCACCTATGTGGGAACTCTCTCCATGGACACTTATCCCAAGTCCTGTTTCTTGTAGATGAGTTCGTGGTTTCCTGGACCTCTTAGGATCATAGCCTTTAAAAAAATTATGCCCATTTTTGAAGGTCCATATTAGATCTCACCTGTTTCTTTCCTAAAGTCCTTCTTGGGAACTCATCTTTTCTTTTCTGAACTCTTTAAAAATTTCTAAAATTAATTTTAAACTTACATATAAAAGAAGAAAGAATATTTCTATGTATACAGCAGAACACAGAGAGTTCAATATAAAACCATAAACTGGTATTTCAGACTATGTAATTCTTTATTAAAGTATGTAAAAAATACTACACTGTTTTCAAAGCTACCCTGTTTTTCTGTGCTTCCTTCTAACTTTTCTTTTGTGCTGTGCACTTTTAATTTTTTTCTCTCTTCCTCCCCACCCTGTCCTAGAGAAGGCTATAATTAGCATAAGCACACACACATATACATACACATGCATCTATAAAACCATACTATACGTACTTCTATTAACCATTTCTCTGGCAGTGGATAGCAGCTTCCTTCATAGGTCTTTTATAGTTGGTTTGAGTATTTATCATACACAAGATGAATTAGTATTCAAAGCTGTTCTTAAGACAACATTTCTGTTACTATCTACATTGTTCTCTTGGATCTGCTCATTTCACTTGTCATTATTTCATGCTTGTGGAACTCTTAAAGCACCTGATGGTTGTTTATCAAATTCACCATCGTATCTGTTTTTTTGCTTGTTTCTTTGTATATTGTGGCATAATTTATCTTCTTCCCTCCCTCCCTCCCTCCCTTGCTCCCTTCCTTCCTTCCTTCCTTCCTTCCTTCCTTCCTTCCTTCCTTCCTTCCTTCCTTTCTTCCTTCCTTTCTTCCTTCCTTCCTATCTATTTTTTGTTCTGGGCTTGATACTAGTGAAATCTGGGTTTGAAACTCATCACTGATTGTTTACTAGCTGTGTGATCCTTGGTAAGTCACCTAATTGCTGTCAGTTTTAGTTTCTTCATCTATAAAATGAGGATAATAATATATGGGACATTTATCTTGTGTTGTTGCATGGCTCAAATTATCATATGTAGGCATACATAAATACATACGCAAATATAAGAATGATGAAATGTTTCAAAGTGATTATGGCATTAATGGGAAGCTTATTGTTGGGGGCAAGAAGTAGTAGGTAGTATGGTATAGTGGAAAGTTCCCTAGTTGAGGAGTCAGAGGATCCAAGTTCCAATGCTATACATACTCTGATGTCTGTTACCTGTGTGATCTTGGGCAAGTCACTTATCCTTGTGGGGACTTGTTTTTCTTATTTTTAAAATGAACCAAATTACCTCAGAGGTCTATTCGAACTCTAGACTTGTGGTTCAATGAAAGGTTTCACTCTAAACATGGGAAACCAAATATCTTTACAAAAAAGGAATTTTTTTCAAATCCCTTAGTACTTGAGTTGGTCTATGGAAACAGTGTCAAACTCAAATAGAAATGGGTGATGATGGTGGGGAACCAAGGATCCCTGCAGGTGCACATTGACTTAGAAAACCACATGCTAGCATGATCTGTTTTATTGTATTTTTACTTTGCTACTATTTCTCAATTGCATTTTACTCTGGTTTGGCCCACACTTGTGGGAATGTTATGCACCGTAGGTAACTGAGGGCTATGTGTTCAACACTGCTGGTCTGTAGCACCATCGGAGTAAATATTCCCATCAGTGGTACAAATTGAAATTGACCCTTGCCTTCACACGTGTACATTCTTGTCCACGTTCTCCCTCAAATCATCCACAGAAGAGCTACCCAACATGCTCAATGTTTTTCTTATGCACTCTGTGATTGTTTTCTTCTTGACGTTCAATAACCTATCTTCAAAAGATGGCTTTTGGAAGCCCAATTTTGTCTCTTAAATTACTGTGTCAAAGTGGTATATTTGATTTTTTTATAGTGGCAAAAATGTTTCCTCTGTGAGAGGTGGTAACATTTATTATAACAAAAAATATCTATGCTAGCGCATTTAAAACAACATAAGAAAGTGTAACATTTATGGTAGTATTTATGTAAATGAGGATAACCTGGGGATGATACAATACTATAAATATTTCATACTCATTAAACTGTGAAGAACCATTTTATTAAATCATCTTTCTCATGATATTTTGTTGCCTTTCAACTTTTATTGACATATTTTGAAGAGGTAGAATGAAAATGCACTAAAACTAGGATCATGGATTTAAAGCTGGAAAGGGAGAGCAAGGGTCCTCTAGTTTTCGCCCAATTCGCTCATTTAACAAATGAAGAAACAGAGGCCAGAGATGATAAATGACTTTTACACAGGTAGCAAGTGCAAGAATCAGGATACGAACCCAGGTCCTCTGACGCAGTATCTAATTCTCTTTCCATTGGGCCCATGCTGCCTCCAGGGAAGGTCTAATTTAAGATTTAAATTTTAGGATTGTGATATGACAATCATTATATACATTTAAAAATTCAATTTAGGACAAAATATTATCATTTTGTATTCATTTGGCATATTTCACCTAAAGATCAGACCATGCATCAGCAATATCTCATTAAAACTTTTCAGCCTTATTGTGTGTATGTCAAGCAAGGGGCAGTGCTGTCATAAAAGCCAGCAATTTGCCAGCTCCTAAAATCTTAGGACTGTTATTTCAAAATCCCCTAACATTCTGGCGTCAGTTTTTTTGGTGAGCACTGACTCTTTTGATGAACTTTGTCCTCATCTTCAATCACTTAAGTCATGGAATTTACCCTCAGCATCTCAGCGCTGGAGGGATTGTACTAGCTTTGGGGAATACCAGAAAGCCTGCAGGAGAAGTCAGATGAGTAGGATTGGAGACTTGCTTTGATCCTTAATAGATGGGGAACAAGGGGAGGTTTGCTTATTCTCTCTAAACTTAAGGTTATTCATTAATAAACTGGAAATAATATTTTCCTTTATATTCTATATATGTAGAAGTTATTATGATCGCCTCCTTTTACAGATAAGGAAGTTGAGGCTCTGAGATGAGATGACTTGACCAGGATCACACAGTGAGTTCATGGCAGACCAAATAATAACAACCAGGTCTCTTGATTCCATATAGAGAATATTGTATTCATTATTTTCCCCCAAAATCACATCCCAAGAGAGGAAAACAAATTTCTGAAGAAGTGAAATGAAGTAATGAAGAAATTAAGCAGGAAGTTGTCACTCTGAAAGCAGGCTATTCATCTTATTCAAAGGAAAAGAAATGCCAGAAAAATGCTCATGTGAGTGACTTAATTATAGAAAGTGGAGGAAAAAACGCTCACAAGACGAGCACAGGATTGCTAATCTCGACTCCATGGACTTTAAAAAAAAGTATTTTGGTAATTGAATTTAGATATGATTGATTTCCTTTGTAATCCTATTTCTTTTGTACATTGATAAACATTATTTTGAGAAAGGATCCATAGATTTCACCAGACTGTTGCCAAAGGGGACAATGAAATATAAAAATTTAATAATCTCTGGATGAGCAGCTAAAAAAATCACAGACAGAAGCAATGAAAGAAACCTTGAAGATAAGTTAACTTAACCTCTGCCTTTTTTAAGACGAAGAAACTGAGGCCCAGGAGAGGAGTTATTTATTCACCCAAGGCTACAAAATTTTGAAAAGATTCAGGACTGAAGGCTAAATCACTTAAAATATTCCCCAAGAACAATGAGTAACTTGTCTTTTGACATTTTTGGCAAACCACAGGACTCTGCTGTTCTTACTTTTCTACGTCTCAAATGGAATAATCAATCCAAATCCAAATTGATGCATTTATTAAGTGGCAACTGTATACCAGACCCTAGGATTAAAATGAAGTGGTCTTCGGCTTACATTTAATTGGGGGAATTAACACACACATACACAGAGAATGTGAGCAAAGAGAAGCAATGCTATGTATGAGACCTAGAGGGCATCTCTCCTTATTGGAACTTTGAAGCAGGGATCAAGGCCTTGGTGGCATTAAGACTGTGAGCTCTTTGAGAGCAGGGACTGTCTTTTCCTTTTCTTTATTTCCCTGTCTCCTTAGCAAAATACCTGGCAAACAGTAAGCACTTCCTACATATTTATTAATTGACTTAGAATATAGAAATGGAAAGGAATTAACACTAATTTAATTAGAAGTGTAACCTTATTGTTCATATTTATTTGGCAAAGTAATTTCCATATTTTAGGAATATGATAAATTTACAACATCAGAATCTTTCATGTGATTTTTCAACTTCTCTGATGTTGAGAGAACATTGATTGGGGGCCACCTAGAAGCCACTTGTAAATCAGGACCAGTCTGGTGATCTGAGCCCATTATTCCTTTGCCAACCTTGGGACTGGGCTGGGAGCAGCTTAGAATGCCATGAAGAGCATTTTGAATGTCCTTCTATCTCTTCCTATGTGTCTTTTGGGGGTTAGTATACTTGAGGCATTGCCATTGTTTCTGCTGACTGGAGCTGTTGGAACAAGCTTGGTGGTTTCCATGGGAGTCCCTGGGCAGGTATAAACAAGACTTGTGGATTTATTGGATGAATGGCAACTGGGGTGAGGCTTCCTATACGGGTGGTATGGCTTTTCAACTTCTGCCATTCTGGGACACACGAGTTAATTTGTTAACTTACCAAAAGAAAGAAGGAAGAATGTAGTACTCAAAACTTTGAGTATAGACACTCTCCCAAGCACCCCATATTCTTTGCATGGAGGTGAGGGAGGAACTTGCCATTTTCTATCATCGTCTTAGGTGTGACATTGGATAGTTACTGTGTTCATGCGACTGCAGTATGAAGGGGGGAAGGTGTCCCCCTTGTTGGGGTTAGGGAGGGATTTATAGATTGTGAAAAATATTGGACTACAATAATCGAGAAGTAAAGTCTATGTCAATGTCTCATATGTGAAGGTGTACTTTCTCCTGATAGAACACAAGTCCTTCAAGGTTAGTGGCTGATTTTTTTTCCTCTCTCTTTGTTTCCCTAGTACCCAGCATAGTGCCTGACTCATGCAGAAGCAGGTACTGAAAAAGATGCTTGATCGTTTGTTGATTAGTGGATAGAAGTGACTCTGCATTCTCAAAGCCTTTGTCAGTGAAGACAAAGGCTTCCAGTACTGGCCTGACAACATACTGTGATGATTGTCCCAGATCAGCAGAGTAAGTTGGTAGAATTTAGATACTAGGTAATATACATGTACACAGATATACATACACAACATGACACATAAATACACATGTACACGTAACACATGTGCATACATATGAACATACACATATTGATCATGAATACACATATAGGTATGTGTATATAGGTACAAACATAGGTAATACATATGTGTCTACACATAAAAATATGTGCGCATGTGTATATATCTGTATGCATATATGTATATTTATGTGTGTCTGTGAATATGTACATACACATAAACACACATACATGAAATACATGCATACATGCACACACACAACCATAAATAAAAGAAGAAAGAGAGGATATTTATGTAGCAGAAAAAATGCCACAGAAAGAACTGGGCTCAAGCAGAGATGTAACTAAGTCAGGGAATTTTTGATTTTGCTACAGTGTGTAGAAATTCAGAGGGTATAAAATTTAAAATGATTGTGTTGTTTAAAATATATCATGCTTATATTCTGGCAACATTTTCAGTCCTATTGAAATTAGTAAGACTAATTAATTAAACTAGGAAGCTAAGAAATTATATGTTTCATTTCCTTAATAGCTGCCTACCAGGTGAGCTTATCGTAGGCTTGGACTCACCATAATCTTTCCTGGGCCATTGCCTTTTGAACAGAGGCTTTTCAGTGTCTCAGGATGTTGCCTCTTGGGAAACAATGTCTTGAGTTCTCTTTCTTCCTATCATGAGGCCAGTATTTGATATTTATCCTTCACTTGGATTATGTCTCTAAGATTCTCCCTTAGGGATGGTGTCAGAGTCTCTCCGACCATGACTGATTTGAGGCTACCTTTTTCTTTTACTATTCACTAATTATTCCGAGTTCAAGGCTCAGCTCTGATTCTAACTGTATAATCCCTAACCTCACTGAGATTCATGTTCTGTAGAAAGGGAATAATAATATTTGCACATTCTATCTCACAAGGAGGAAAGCATGGTAAAAGTGTAATGTAAATCTGTTGTTACTATGAGAATAACTCTAATTTGAGTCTCAGTTTTGGAGGCTCAAGATAAAGATGAGAGGGAGAGGGAAAGTAAGACAGAAGAAAAGAAAACATGGGGAAACTTACCATCCCTGGATTTGATGTTAGAGGATTGAGTTCAGATTCTGTTTACTACTTGGGTGACCTCAGTCAGATCACGTAATCGCTCTTGAGCTCAGTTCCTCATCTATAAATGAAAGAGTTGAACTAGAAGGTTCCCAACATCTCTCCTAGATTAAATTATATGATCTTATTATATTGTCAGGTATTTCGTTGTTATTTTGTCATTTCAGTCCTGTCTGACTCTTCATGACCTCATTCGGGATTTTCTTGCTAAGATACTAAAGTGGTTTGCCATTTCCTTCTCCAGTTGTTAGGCATACTTACGTCAAGAGAATGTGTGGGGCAAGGATCAAATCTGTGTAGTAGGGAAGGACAGAAATGACATTGTGGAAGTAGAATGAGCAAAAATTGGCAACAACTTGATTATAGGGCTGTAGCAGAGGGAATAATCAGGACAGTCAAATGGAAAGTACTAGAATAGAAACTACTAGGTTTTATAATTCTTTTAAGCAATTGACTGAAAGTGGAGAAGAGATATAGCCCAATAGCTTGAGGGTGTGGCAGGGTCAAATGAAGACTTTTTTGCTATACTTTTAAAAGAAGTGATCCTGGATTACTGCTTTGTTGTGGCAGAGGAGCTTGCATAGCTCAATGAAACTATGAGTTAGGCCATGCAGGGTTACCTAAGACAGACAGGTCATAATGGAGAGTTATGATGATGAGTGATCCACTGCAGGAGGAAATGGCAAACCACTCCAGTATCTTTGCCAGGAAAACCCCATGGACAGAATTAAGATGATAAAAGAGAAAACATGAGAAGATGAGCCCTTCAGGTCAGCAGGTGTCTAATGTATTACTGAGACAGAGTGGAGGACAAAGCCAAAAGGAAGCGTAGCTATGGATGGGTCTGGTAATGAAAGTCCAGTGTTGTAAAGATCGATATTGCATAGGACCTGGCACCTAAGATCTATGAACCAAGGTAAACTAGATGTGGTCAAACAGGAAATGGAAAGATTAAACATTGGCATCTTGGGTGTTGGTGAATTTAAATGGATGGGAATGGGTGAATTTAATTCAGATGAAGAAATTAGTTAAGGAATTATTACAATAATCCAGGTACAAGATACCAGGTACAATAAAGATCTGAAAAGAATGTGTGGTGGTGCTGAGGATGGCAGTGGTATGGAGATATGGGGAGGGATTGGGCAGAAATGGGAATGTAAAGGAAAGTATCCAAAAGGTGCTAGAAGAGGAAAATTGATACGACATGGTAACTGAATTTGATGTGTGTATAGGGGAGCAAAGTGAAGGAAAAGAAACAACTGAAAAAGAGTGCTTTGAGCTTGGTTGACAGGAAGAATGGTGATACCTTTAAAAACAGGGACATTATGAGAAAGTTAGTGCCTTCAGTCTTAGGCATATTGTATTTGAGGTGATTGTAGAATAGCTAAATAGATAATTAATTGGAGCAATGGAACTGGATCTTGGGAGAGAGGAGACATAGATGGAGCACTCATCAAAACTACAATTAGGAATATTTTCTTCTGGGAAAAAAAAAACTTGAGAGAGTGGGGTTTCAGAGTTCAGAGGAGAGTATGACCCCTGTAGACCTTGTTTACCTTCTTGAGGGTAGAGCAAGGAAGATGGCCATGATAATGAGATCACAGAGCAAAACAGAATACAGAATGGGAGAGGTGAAGGAAAAGACAAAACGCCCACCAGGAAGGAAATTTGCTCTCTTGGATATTCGTGTCCTTGTCTAAAGTTTTGTTGGTACTGGATTAGTTGTGACTATGGCCTCAATCATCAAAATGGTGATAGTTAAAACTGTAAGAATGGAAAACTTCTTGGAGAAAGAGAGTATTCGTTGGTCTGAGATCACTGACTTCTAAGTGAGTTAACCCAGTTAGGACAAAGTCTTTGATGAAAACTTTTGCTTATCCTAGCTCCCATGATTGCAGTATCCTAGTCTTTTGCAGCTCAACATCACTTTACATATAATGGAAACTAATGTTTAGCCCTATCAAGATAATTCTTGAGCCTCCTAAAATAATAGCTTGAAGGAAGTAAAGTAGTTCTTGAAGGTGATGGAGGAGGTAGTATGGAAGGATGAAAGAGCAAAGGCTTGGGAATCTTGGGTTTTAATCCTGACTTTGCTTCCAATTAACTGTGTAATTTAGAACAAATTTCTTTACCTCCTGGGGCCTCAGTTTTCTTATTTGTCAAATGAAAGGTTTGGACTAGAGGCTCTTCAAGATTTCTTCTAGCCTTAGCATCCTTTGAATCAAATATATAAACAAAAGAAGGGGAAAAACTGGCTAACTTCATTCTGAGGATAGAATTAGACAAAATTTGAGTCTATATAATACCAAACTGAGTAAACAAGGAAAACCTCAGGGAGTCATTTTTTTGTCTACCCTATTGCAAACATACAATCATATGGTAGATTTGATAGGGATCCTAGAGATGATCTGGTTTTATCCTTTTATTCCATTGACGTGAATACTGAGGTGTAGAGTTATGATATTGCTTGCTCAGAGAGTTTGGGTCTAGTTGAAAGCATTCTTTTGGGAAAGGAGGGAGGGAATAAACATTTATAGGATGCCTACTATGTACTAGGTTCTATGTTAAGTGAATTTACCAGTCTTATGTAATTTGAGTATCACAACTTACTTGTAGAAGTAGGTGCTAGTATCATCATTTTACAGTTGAGGAAACTGAGTAGATCAGAGGTTAAATGAATTTTCCAGAGTAACACATACCTAGTAAATGTCTGAGACTGGATTTTAACTGAGATCTTTCCTACTCCAGGTCCAGCACTCTACACTTACTATCTAGTTACTTGTACATATGCTGTGGCTGACTAAATGTTTTGCTTTTATCTGACTATTTTGGTATTAGATAGGTCCTCACTCCATGGACAACCAGTTGAAAAATTTAATAAAAAGCATTTTAAGTAATGGAATGTTCAGAGTTTGAAATTAAAGCTCAGGTTTTGCCAGAGGTAAATTGGTCAATAAAAACCCAGTCTCTGAGTTGGAGAGTTCTGAAATGATGGCAAAGTTGTGAGGATTAAATAAAGCCTCAATAAATAAAGGACAAGGAAGAAAAATACGTCTTGGGATGCTACAGCACCACAGATGTTCTGGGCCCTTTGATCCTGAAAGAACATGATTCAAAGGCTGGACTTGGTTAGGGGAAGGAGTGTGTTTTGTTGGGAATGTGGGATTGTGTCAGAAAGATAATTAGCCCGAAATGAACTGACTGAAATGAACAGGAGATCCTGAAGTGATACTTGAGCTAGTCACAATTGGAGCCTGTAGAAGCCAGAAGAAATCTGGAAAAGGGGTGGACAATAAAAGGTCAAACTCAATGGCAGCTGTTCCCCACCAGCTCCCACACTCCAAAATGCTTATGTAACCCTTGAAGGCAATTGCAAAATTTTGGTAAATGGTGTCTTTCCTTTAGTGAATCATATTTAAATGAGACAGCTGTATTTTTACGCTTCATGCTTAGCCAAATCCTATTTAATTAACCTACTTAGACTTGTTGATTGAGGTTAATTAGACCCTTGGATTGATGTTAATTGCCATTGTAAACTGCCGATGTTATAGGCAGTACATTTTGAATTTGGTTAAGATAAATCTGGAAGTAGAGCTCTCACTATTTTCCTTCACTTGCTTTCTTTTTGCTCTTACAGATTTTTCTTTAGTGAATAACTCCATTTTTCCTAATTTTATTTGATTTTTCAATTTCAATTTTTATTTGACTTTCTAATTTCTTCTGGTGTGAAAAGAGATTGTAGCAGTTTCAGCTTTATTTTCATAGAGATGTATATGTGTGTGCGTGTATATATACACGTTCCCTCAGTCAGCCCTTTTCCCTTCCCTTTTTCTTCTAGCTCATCCTCATCTTCTCCCTTTCACTTCTACCATTCCTCTTTCTTCTTTCCTTCCTGACATACTCTATAGCTTTTTTCAAGCCTTATGTCCGTACTACTTATTCTACATCCAAAGCTGCATGTGTGTACTGCTGCCATCAGTCCATGAGGAGGAAGAAGAATGACCTGCCGAATGTTTATTTTCTTTCCATTGCAAATCTGAGGAAGCACTTAGCTGATTGGTAAAGAAAATAAGTAGCTCTTCTCAATAAAATGTATGGGAAAGTGAAAGAAATGGGTATAGAGAAAGCAACACAAGAAAATAAAAGGTAACTCTTTCCATATAGGAATGGGCATGGAGAATGGTGTTTCTGATTTTCAGAAAGATTGATATGACTTCATGAAAATAAGTGCCTTTGCTTCCATGACACCATCCTTGTTCACCTCTCCCATAAATTTCAGTTTTACCTGTGTAATATAATAATACTACCATGTTCTTACTAGTTGCTTTGTGGTTAAAAAAAACCATTTCATGTACGTTATCTTGTTTGGTCTTCATGTGTATTAATAGCCCCATTTTACAGTTGAACAAACTGAGTGACTTATTCAAGTCACAAGACTAGAAAATGACAGAACAGGAACTCCAGCTCAGGTCTTCTGATGTCATGTCCAATGTCTTTCCCTTGCACCATACTGCTCCCTCATAATCTCAACATAACTGAAAGGACTGGACTGGGGAATTAGGACATGGATCTGTTTTGTGAGTTCTTGTTCATTCTAAAGACAGATACAATATGAGCTACTGTGGGGAAAAATTCTTCACTTGCTCATTTATAGGTTTTATTTTTTTTATAATTATGAACATGAGACTCTTGGCTTCCATGTTCAACTAGTCCATGGCATCATCTTCTTCTCTTATGATAAGCAATTCTCTCTTCCTGTGTTCTGAATGTTTTTCCCCCTTATTTAAGGTGCATAAATTGAATTTCAGTCTTTTCTAATCTTGTCATCTAGATGAACACATTCAGTGAGCAAATTCACAGCAAGGTAGTTATCAAAATGGCAGAACAAGACTCCATCTTTGTACCACTCTGTCTTCTGTGGGCTATAACTCCCATGTGAACAGTGCTATTGTTGGCCTAGAAACTAAGAGTTCAACAACGAAAACAAGTTGTTTTTTGGTTAATGGCTCCCACCTTAGCAAACACTCTTGCCTAAGGCAGCAGGTGGAAGGACAGTTTCAGACTATGTGTCACATAGGAATATTACAGCTATTATCCACACTGGCTAGTGTTCAACATTGGAGAAATAAACAGAAACTTGTAACCTTATAATCACTAAATTAGCACCATTAGGGACCAATAATTATTAACACCTCAGGTGTGTGACACCTCTTTCAGACCAGTTAATTAGCAAACCTCTATTTGTTTTCATAAGATTTAACAGCCAGATCTTAGCTAGCTAATTTTTATGTTCACCAGTTGTTTGGACTTCCCTTGGTTTAATAAAAATAATCATCCCATAATCAAGTATTGTTAAATTCTCAGTGGGGCAAAATATAGTTAAGCTGTCAAGGACAATGTACCATGATGACCTAAAGGGGTTAAATCTCAACCTTTTTATTTAGTGATGGCTGAAGGTTTGCTTTTAATTATCTTTCCTAAATTCAATGCAGGTGAATGGGTTTCTCAGCCTGCATTTGAATAAATGCTTTTTTTTGTCAGAGGGTTATTAATATCAGACTGGTTTCTTACCAACCCAGGTGAAGAGGAATATTTTCAACCTTAAAAAATTAAAATGATATTACCAAAGAGTAATGCCAATTCTACTATCATTCCAAATGAGCAAATGCTGCACTGACCTGTTTCAACAAGGGTTGGGATCACATACGGTTTTGTGCAATTTAGAATTTTTGTTCCAAGGCCAGCCTTTTACTATCTAGGGGTTTACTAACTAAGGGTTTTAGTCTTGGCAAAAACAGGTCTTGTTTTTAAGCAAAGCAGCATGGGAATCATATTTAGAAGGTATAGAAGGTATTTGGATACCTAAATAAAAAATTGTGATATCCTTCTTTGGGCCTGTGCTATGCTTGGGTCTGATAAAAGAAGATGTTTATAAGTAAAAGAATATGACAAACTTTTAAAAAAATGTAGCATTGTGGAACATTCAGATGATCAGTAAAAAATAAAATAAACAAAATTCCCTTCCAAAATCCTCTATACATTTATTAAGCACCAGTATTTTTTTTTAGGCATTATTGTTAAGTGATGGAAATACAAAGACAAAAGGAAGACAGTTCCTGCTGGACAACAAGTATTGGAAAGTGTCGCTTAGAAAGGGACCTAAGGGTCTAATGAAAGACCTTCAAAAAGAAATTGTGAATTCAGCACCAATTTTAGTTCCATGGTCATTCTGAGGTGCCATGGAAAGGGCATTGTCAAGGGCACTGGATTTGGAGTCAATCATGGGAACTAGGTTCTAACCCTAGTGTGACTTTCTGTGTGACTTTGAGGAAGTCAGTTAACTTTTCTGGGTTTCAATTTCTTCATCTTTAAAACAAGGCAGTCAAAACAAGTGATTCCCATGGTACTTCCTTTTGGAAGGTATCTTAAAGGTGTCTTTGGTTTTCTCATCTGTAATACTTGGAGGATGGACTAGATGACCTCTGAGATCCCTTTAAGCTCTAAATCCTTTGATTTGAGAATAAAATTACAAGGAGACAACTTTTGATAGTTCACCGATCAAGTATTAAATAGCAACTGTGTTCAAGGCATATGTAACCCAGTGTGGATACAGACAAAACCCATTGTGCATATTGACCAAAACAATACATCTCTTGCCCTCAACGAGTTTATGTTCCACTGGGGGATACTACTCATAAAAACATATGTAGTTACATGATGATTTGAGGAGAATAACTTGAGAGAAACACTAGTGACACAGAGAATCAAGAAAAGTTTTCTGCAGTCCTCAGGAAGTGGTAAATGTACTGAGTACTTCAGGAGATGGCACGTGAGACTTACTGTGGATGAATTTAAGGATTCTAAGAAGGAGAGGTGAGAAGGCAGTGAAGGAGCAGCATACGGAAAGGCACAGCAGTAGGAAATGGAATATTAAGTTAGGGGACATTCAGTAGACCAATTTAGATCCTTAACTGTATAAGGTGAGTATAAAGCTGCCAGAATGATAGTAAGAAATGGTGAAGGATGAAAGATCTTGTTAAGAAGGAATTAAGGACATGAATCATTTGCAAACAAATTTTGAACACTGAAGGATTCAAAATAGTGACCCAGTTTTTCTTCTTCTTTACAAAACTTGGTCATGTGTAAGCAGTTTTAAGCAGAATCAGTGGCTTGGATCCTATAAAGGACAAGGGAACAAGTCTCAGTCTTGTCCTTAGAGTTTAGATACCATGTACCCTCCACCCTAACAACCCTGCAAATGTTAATGATATCACTGAACTTCAACAACGAGCAAACTGTGCCCCAAAGGGGAAAATATGCTGTTTCTCAAGGCATGTCGAGACGTCCCCCTGCAGACGTGTGATGAGCTGACAGTACAAAACCTCCTCCCTTTTACCAGAGGCATCCTTTCCCTTCTTCAGACTTCAGTTGTATAGCATCTCTGTTCTCAACTGGTGTCAAAAGACCCAGGAGCCTTTTATTTGTCTGCCTGGATCATTGATTCACTCAGAGCATCAGAGAAGAACTATAGTCTTTCTCCGTTGCTTTTCTCTACTCACGCTCCCTCCCCCTGCCAGGAGGAGCTGTCAGTATTTCAATAACTCTGAACAACAGAGCTTTTTATACTTTAATCCATAAATAAACATTTTTTCCTTTGAACTTCATTAAATTTGGATGTGTTTTTCATTTGGAAATAATCTGGCATCTCTATCATTTAGACATATATGACTATAAAACTAGCAATTAATGTTGGTCTTTGAGAATGCTGGTGGTCTAGAAACACAGAGAATGTGCCCAAAGAGTAAAAAGATAAGTCACAAATATCCAGACATACAACTGACACCAGATAATCGTAAAGTTGAGTTACACTCTGTAGTAAAAGCTGATTGGACCCGACATGTTTTCTATTGTCATCCACTGAACACTATGTGTACCAAATCTATATATACATAGCTATAACGTGTAGAACATATACATGTGTGTGTACATATAACTTACATTTCTATCCATATTTGCATTTGTGCAGCTATAATACATATATATGCATATATACCAATCACATATGGCAATGTATAATATTGCCAAGTAAAGTATACCCACAATACATTCTCTAGTTCAGTACTCCCTATATCAAAGGTTGGTGAAAAAAATGCTTTATGAGCATTTTATGTTCAATTGTTTCTGACTCTGTGACCCAGTTTGAAGTTTTCTTGGCAAAGATCCTGGAGTGGTTTGCCATTTCCTTCTCCAGCTCGTTTTAAAGATAAGGAAACTGAGGGAAACAGGGTTAAGTGACTTGCCCAGGTTCACATCACCGGTAAGTATCTGAGGCCAGATTTGAACTCATGAATATGAGTCTTCCTGACATCAGGCCTTGCATTCTAGCTACTCTTTGTCACCTACATGCCCTTAGGAGCATTAAGATACTATAAAAATGTTATTTTTGTTATTATTTGTTAGGAGTTCTGATCACTATAATCAAATGATACTTCATGGAGTAAATGGGACTTACAAACATGACTTAGTAGATACAGTGTTGGAGGTAGAATAATTTGGGTGATATCGCTCTTATGTTAACGCTGCTGCCTTGGTTAAATCTCTAATTTGCTCATCAGTAAAATGTGAATAATAATGCACACAGCACCTGTTTCAGAGGGTTGTTGTGTGGGACAAATGGGATAATGAAAGCAAAGCACTTTGTGAACGTTACCCCTGTTCTTATTTCACTAGACAGGGAGGAGGGGTAGGCTCCTTTGGACCTTTAGAAAGGTGCAGGTGGAAGTGCAGAAGACATCTTCTGGAAACTTAGAGAAGACCAGTTTGACTGAAATGCAAGGTTTCTAAAGGGTAGTAGTGAGAAATAACTCTGAAAAAGCAAGTTTAGGCTGGATTATGCTGAATCTAGAGGGCTTACTTTCTAGATATATGACCCTGGGAAAGTCACTTAACCTCTAAGACTCTTTCTCATCTGTAAAATGGAGAAAATAAAGGCATCTTCTTCACAGAATGAAATGAGATAAAATATGTAAAGTGCTTTTCAGACTTTAAAGCTCTATAAGAATGTTAGAGCTAATTATGGCTCTATAAGAATGTTTACTATTATTATGCTGGATTTAGAAGTTTGGAAATTATCCCGTGGGCCATGGGGTATCATTGCAGATTTTGGGGTAGGGAAATGCTATGTTGAGAAATAAAACTTAAGTTTTATTCATTTAATCATTACTTATCGAGTACATAACATTCTCCCTTTCCTGTGCTAGAAATTTTGGAGGAAACAGGGAAAAATACAATAATATCGTTTTCATTACTAAAGAATTTATCTTCAGGTTACAAATAGTAGAACAAAAAGGGTTAGTAGGAAATTGAAACACAAATACATGAATGATTGGAAAGAGGGTTCCTTTCTATTCCCAGTGAAATTAAGTCACCTTGCTGGGGAAAACTAATGATAGTAATTTATATAGCACCTACTATGTGCCAGGCACTGTGCCAGGGGATTTACAAATATTATCTCATTTGATCCTCACACTAATCCTAGGAAGTAGGTGCTATTTTTATTTCCAGTTTACAGTTGAGAAAACAAGCAAATCAAAGTCAAAGGATTTGCCCAAAGTCAAAAGCTATTTAAACTTGGCTATTCCTGACTCTTGGCCAGCACTGCTATTCCACCTAGTTATTGCCATATCCAAGGTTATTTGGAGGCAGTCCAATAAGGTTGCTCACTGAGATTGTGCATGAGATCCCTAAACTTCTGTTGGTCATTTTTCAGGAACATTGGTGAATGGGAGAAATAAATGGATGAAATGGTATTTATTAAGTGCTTACTGTATACATAACACTGTACTAAGTTGTTGGTATGCAAAGAGAAAATTGATGGTCTTTGCTCTCAACCTCACATTCTAGTTTGGGGAATTTCTTTAAGTATTGACTGGTTTTATCTCCATGACCTAGGGCCCTCCAAATTCTCCAGCACCACAATTTTAAAGTGTCGATTTTGTGGCACTCAGTTTTCCTCATAATCCAGCTTTCACAGCCATACATTGCTACTGGAAAAACCATAGATTTGACTATGCAGACCTTTGTCAGCAAAGTGATGTCACTGCTTTTCAATATGCTGTCCAGATTTACCATGGTTTTCCTTCCCAGGAGCAAGCATCTTTTAATTTCACATCTGTAGTCACCGTCTGTATTGATCTCTGAGCCCAAGAGCATAAAATCCAAAATTGCTTCCATTTCTTCTTCTATTTGCTAGGAAACAATAGGACCAGTTGTCGAGATCTTAGGTTTTGTTTTACATTAATTTTCAAGTCAACTTTTACACTCTCCTCTTTCACCCTTATCAAGAGATTTCTTAATTCTTTTTCAATTTCTGCCATCAGAGTGTTATTGTTTACATATCTGAGATTATTCATATTTCTCCTGGCAACCTACTGCTAGCCTTTGCTTCCTCCAGCCTGGCAGTTTGCATGATGTAATCTATATATAAGTTAATTAAATAAGATGATAATATGTAGCCTTTTCATACTCCCTTTCTGACCTTAAGTCAATCAGTTGTTCCATGTTCTGTTCAAACTATTGCTTCTTGGTCTACATATAGGTTCCTCAGGAGACAAATAAGATGATCTGATACTCCCATCTCTTTCAGGACTTGCCCCACTTTATTGAGATCCACATGATCAAAGTTTTAGTGTAGTGCAGGGGTGGAGAAACTGTGGCCTCAAGGTCATCAGTGGCCCACTAGGTCCTCATGTGTGGCCCTTTGAATGAATCCAAACCACAGAACAAATACTCTTAATAAAAGGATTGTTCTGTAAAATTTGGACTCAGTCAAAAGGCCACACCCAAGGACCTTGAAGGCCACATGTGGCCTCTAGACTACAGGTTCCCCACCCCTGGTGTAGTCAATAAAGGAAAAGGAAATGTTTCTTTTCTGGAGTTTCTTTGCTCTCTCCATAATCCAGTGAATGTTGACAATTTGGTCTCTAGTTCCTCTGCCTCTTTGGAAACCAGCTTACTTTTCTGGTGTCTGATACCTCATCCTGCCAGGTGATCCTTAGAATCTTCCCAAGACAGTTCAAATGGAAGTGATTCAATTTCCTGGCATGGTGCTGGTAGATTGTCCATGTTTCACAGGAATACAACGAGGTCAGCACAATGGCTGTGCAGACCTTCAGTTTGGTAGTCAGTCTAATACCTCTTCTCTCCCCAACTTTTCTTCTGTCCCTCCCAAACAGTGAATAGCTCTGGCAATGCATGCATCAACCTCATTGTCAATGTGTACATCTCTGGAAAGTACACTACCAAGGTAAGCAAACTTATCCATAGCATTCAAAACTTCTCCATTTGTTGTAACTGATGGTTCCACATGTGGATCGCTTTTGATTCATGGGTAAATTGGATTTAAGTGAGGCAGAATAACATGAAGTCATCAGCCTCACTCTCTCCTCCAGAGTCATCATAGTCCAGTGGCAGGACAGACTATGCTTCAGAGAGCGAAACTTCGATGGGCTGGTCATGATGTACGAATGCAAAATGTACGTTTGCCAAAAAGACTATTTTATGGAGAACTCACATGCGGCAGGTGATCACATGGTGGTCAGAAGAAGCGATACAAGGACAATCTCAAGGTCTCTCTAAAGAACTTTGGATTTGACTGTGCAACATGGGAGACGTTAGCACAGGACTGCCCAGCATGGCATGCCCACATCAGAAAGGGCGCTATGCTCTATGAGCAAAGTAGAATTGAGACAGCACAAAGGAAATGTAGGATGTACAAATTTGGAGTATCCACCCCAAATATTCAAATGGACTATCTGTGTCCAACCTGTGGTAGAGCATTCTGAACTTGTATTGGTCTGATCAGCCATAGTTGGACACACTGAAATGTCACTTTATCATGGTAATGTCATTTTTATCCTCTTTGAAAATGAAGGGCAACCAACAACCAACCAACCACCTTTTCTGATAATTGACAGTTCATATATTGCTGAAATTCATATATTGCTTGCAGAATCTTAAGTATAACCTTGCTAGTGTGTGAAATGAGCACAATTGTTTAGTAATTTGAACCTTTTTTGTTATTGCCTTTCTTTAGGATTGGGATGTGAACTGACCTTTTCCAATCCAGTGGACACTGTTGTGTGTGATTTCTGGCAAACTGAGTTTTCATTTTAAATTTCATCTTTTACAATATTAAATAATTCAAATGGGATTCCATCAGTTCCACTAACCTTATTGTTAATAATGCTTCCTGAGGCACTTGTCTTCATTTTATAGGATGTCTAGCTCTAGATCTATATCCATACCATCATGGTCATTGGTAATGTTAAGATCTTTCTTGTATAGTTCTTTTTTGTATTCTTACCAGCTCTTCTTAATCTCTTCTGCTTCTGTTTAGTCCCTGCCCTTTTTGTCTTTTGTCGTGTCCATATTTGGATGAAAGATTCTCTTTTGTCTCTAATTTTCTTGAATAAATTTCTTGTCTTTCCCACCCTATTGTTTCCTTCTATTTCTCTGCATTACTCATTTAAGAAAACTTTATCTCTCCTTGCTCTTCTTAGTCACATAATAAGACTCCAATGTTGGGAAAGATTGAAGGCAAAAGGAAAAACGGACAACAAAGGATGAGATAGATAGATACTATCATAGCAACAATGAACATGAATTTGGACAGACTTTGAGAGATAATGAGATATAGAAGGGTCTGGTGTGCTATGGTCCATGAGGTCACAAAGAGTTGATCACAACTGAATGACTGAACAATGGTGAAAGTAAGGGGAATGGAAGCAAGCAAATGCCCCAATTTTCAAGTAAAGTAGAATGTGTATACATCAAATTCAGGGTCAATGAGGTTGACTTCTACGATGTGATTTTAAAGGGATAGTTTGTGAGCACTAAGAAAGGGAAAGGATGATTACTGTAAGCCTTTATAGATTTATTCAGTACAAGACTTGGGAGATATTCTCATTTCCTTTTCAGCTGAGCTCCTTGATGCTAGCAAATGCTAGAAAACATAGATATCTGTATTTCAGCAGGGTATTTAAAAAAATCTCACAATGTCCTTGTGGTCAGAATGAAGAAAAAATTATAAAAGAATATAATTGGGTAGTTTCAGAACCAGTTGACTGGTGTGACCTATTTTGGTTAGTAGCCCAGTGGCCAACCAGAACAAAATCCTTAACATGGTTTTAAGGTGCTCTTTGCCCTTTTCAGTACAATACACACGCACACATACACACACACACACACACATACACTCACTTTTATATATACATACTATACATGTGTATTTGTGAGTGTGTGTATGTATGTATACACACACACATATACACACTTTATTAAGACACTGAGGCAAATTCAGAAGGCAATGCAGGGACAACAGATCCAGAATTGGAAGTGGCCTCATCTTACAGCAATCATACAACACTACGTGGCACAGTGGATAGAGTGCCAGGTCTAGAGTCAGGAAGATTCATCTTCCTGAGTTCAAATCTGGGCCAAAGACACTTACTAGCACCCTGGGCAAGTCACGTAACCCTGTTTGCCTCAGTTTCCTTAATTGTAAAATGAGCTGGAAAAGGAAATGATAAACCACTCCAGTATCTTTGTCAAGAAAACCCTCAAGAAGAGCTGGACACAACTGAAAAGTGACTGAACAATGCCAGAATTCCTTTTATAACATAATGGGATACCTAACCTTCATGTGAAGATCACTAATAGGAAAGAATTATTTATCCATGGAGGCAAGTCATTTCAGTTTTAGAAAGTCAGATCAACAACAAGCTTCTATTAAACAGTTATAGACACTATGTTAAGTGGTGATGTTAGAACAAAGGGGTATGTGTGTAGTAGGTGGGTAGTGGAGGACATGGGGGCCTGACCTAAAGGAGCTCAAATTTTAATGTAGGAGAAAAAATAATATATAAAATATATTCACAGAGTAAATGGAAAGTAAAGGGGTGTGTGTGTGTGTGTGTGTGTGTGTGTGTGTGTGTGTGTGTATGTGTGTGTGTGTGTATGTGTAGACCAGGAAAAGCCACCTGAAAAATATGGGAACTAAGTTGTCTTGAAGGAAGCCAGGGAAGCAAGGAAGCTGGAGGACAAAGAGCATTCTAGGCACAGGGAAAAGGCATGGAGTAGAGATATGTTGTGGCATGTGCAAGAGATAACAAATAGGTTAGTATTGCTAGAATACATAGAGGAGGTTAACATATAAGAGAACTGAAAAGATAGGAAGGAAGTAGTTCCAAAAAAGAATTTTCTATCTTCTCTAGGAGGCAATAGGGACTCACTGGTGCTTATTATGTAGATGGGTTACATGGCCATATCTGCACATTAGGAGAATGACTTTGGCAGGATTGGAGTGGGAGGGATGAATCAGAGAGACCAATATGAAGGTTATAGCACCAGTCAAGGCAGGAGACGATGAATGTTTGCCCCAAGGGGGCACCTTTATAAGTAGAGAGAAGGGGCCGTAGATGAGATATGCCATGAGGTTAGAAATGACAAGACTTGATGACAGATTGGATATGTGAGGTGACTGTGAGTGAGGAGCTGAGGATGACACTGAGGTAGCCTGTGTGACTGGGAGGATGGTGATGTCTTTGTCAGTAAAAGGAAAACTGAAAAGAAAATGAATTTCTCTTTTGGAAATGTTATTTGAAATGCCTATGGGACAAGAAATTTATCTGTTCAAAAGGCAGATGGTGAGGTGAGACTCCATTTTAGGGGGAAGATTAGGATAGAGGGCAGCTAAGTTGTGTAGAGCACCAGGCCTAGAGTCTGATCTCTAGTTATGTGACCCTGGGGCGAATCACTTAATCCTATTTGCCTCAGTTTCCTTATCTGTAAAATAATCTGGAGAAGCAAATAACAAACTACTGCAATATCTTCACCAAGAAAACCCCAAATGGTGTCATGAAGAATCAGACCCAATTGAAACCACTGAATAATAATTTAGAGAGTTAAGAGAAGTATAGAGCCTCGGGGAACACCCACAGGTAATGGGCAGGAAGTGAATGAAGATCCAGCAAAGGAGACTTAGAAGAAATAGTAATAGAAAATACAGGGAGAACCTGGAGAAAGTAATGTCACAAACACCTAGTGAGGCCAGAGAATCCACAAGAAGGCAATCAACAGTACTGAAGGCTGCAGAGAGGTGATGAAGGATGAGAACTGAGAAAAGTCCATTAGATTTGGAAACTAAAAGATTCCTGGTAAATTTCTGAAAGCAGTCATATTGAATGATTAGGTCAGAAGTCAGATTTCTGATTTCTTCAGAACTGGGTTACTGGGTATGAACTCAGTCAAGGGTTTGGGAGGCAGACAATATAGAGATTCAGTAATAAAAAGCAGGCACAAAATGAGGGTTACAAAGAAAAAAAGAGCAAAGGTCTGACTCTTAAGACTAACATCAAATGTCTAACCCCCAGTTAAAAACTAAAAACAAAACAAAACAACAAGAATAAAATCGACAGCAGAATTTGGGCCCAAATAAAAGTCTGAGTGATTGACATTGGGCTCCTGGTTGAGATATCTGTTGAATTCCCCTACTTTACCTACACGAGTCTCAGGATATAGAGCCATGGTTAAATATGCAGAAGAAACTTATTTGGACCCATCTGTAGAGAGGAGAGGAGAGGGGTGAGTGGAAAGCAAGGTTCCTAGATAACTCTAGGTTGATTACGAATCCAGGTTTTAATCCTTCCTCTTTGGACACTATGTGCTGACATTGCTCACCAGTGATGTGATTCTGGGGGAGTCTATTTGTTTATCTTTTTTTGGTGGACGGTTGGGTAGGGAGAGGAGTGATGGGATTGGAAGGTCCCGACCTGTGATTTCATAAGTGTGGAGAACTTCCAATGTGGAAACTACTTCCAGCGAATACAGACTGGCATTTCATCAGAGACATATCTCTGAGACATAAAACAAAAACAAACGACAAAAAAGCACCTGTGGTCACACAGCCAGTACGTTTTTAGAGGAAGGGCAAGCTTGAATACAGATCTGTTTGTCTCCAAGGCCAGCCCTCTACATACAATGTCACATTTCCTTTCCGTGTGTGAAATGTACAAGTTAATAGCAAGCACCTTGTTTATTTCACATGGTTGTTGCTAGGACAGAACTAGGTTAATATGTGAAAGCTCTATGGAGAAGTGTGAAGAGACTAGACAGATGTTAGGATATTATTATAACTCCTGTTTCCACTCTATAGTCATTCTTGAGAAAACTTCAGAGGGGTTGAGGCCAATGTTTATATGCTGAAATAGTAGAAAAAGTTCTGGAAGACCACAAGAAGGTCTATTCTTGTGTTTGCTTTCCTCCAACCTGTTTTGAAAGCCCAAGTACTGGAAATGTTGCATAAAAACCTAGTCTGGTGAGATTTCCAAGCTTATTCCTAGACCAGAGAGGTTTGGATCTGTTGGAAAATGCATCTGAAGATGTCAATGCTGAGTTTAACCTGAATCTCGGAAGCCTGAGTCATAAATGACAGGCAGACCTAAATGTTTCCAATTATGGGGTGGTTTGGGGGCTGTGGGCAAATGGCCATTAGCAACTAGGCTGCAATTACTCAACTCCTCCTTGCTCATGACCAAAGGGCTTGTTTTGTTTTCAGTCACCTCTCCCTGAAGTGGACTATCTACTCATCCAGGAGGTGCCAGAATCAATCAAAAGGGAAATGATTTCTTTTAGACTCTTTTTTTCCTGTTAGAGATTTGTTCAAAGCTATGGAGATAGTCCTAACTGACGTCCCGTAGTTGGATAATTTTTGTTGGATCAGTTGATGGCTAAAATAAAAACTCTTTGGTTAAAGCAAACAAACTAAACCAACAGTCTCCAATGTTATCCAGGATCTCCTCCCCAAGGATCTTTATGTATTTCTGTGTAATCCACATTGGCTTTCTTGATTTCCTTCTACCAGAAAGCTGTGGAAAAATCAGGGCTGGTATTTATTGTCTGTGCCCTGTGGCCTGTTCTACTCACTTGGCAAAAGAGTGGCCTAAAGCAGATGGTATCAATTCTGAGAATTATCAAAGGCATTGATCCCTCTTGGATGTTGTGACTCACTTGGAGAGAATTTGTACTTTTCCTATGGAGAAAAATTAAAATTTCAACCCCACCCCCAATGGGTTAAGTCATATCTGCTTATGGCCTCGTGTGTACCTTCTAAGAGTTGTGTCCTGCTTGCTTTCCTTGCTCAGCAAGCTAATAGGAGACTGCTGTATTACAGACATAGTGACATGAATGTTTAATGGTTGGGACTTGAAAAATGATTTCAGAAGGCGAGCAAAGTACAAGTTAATTGAATGCTGGGGCTTAGCCTTCCCCCAATGTAGTGTTTAAGCCAAATATGGCTGAAATATCAACTGTCAGATGATGAATATTTTAAGGAAGATTCTATTATGCACCCGGAGTTCATTCGATTCTGTAATGAGGACAGTTACCTTTAGGGAAAGGAAGTTGGATTGCTCTCGCCACTTAACCGGGGGCTGGTTTGACAGGCGTCAGCTCAGAGCATGGATGTGTGTGGAGGGAAATCAAGCGGCTTGTCTTCACCTCACCCAGTAGGAATAACTCTCCTCATATGGCGGTTTGGATTTCTATCTACCAGCAGAGAGCTGGCTGCGGAACTATTTTTATTCCCTAGGCTGATTGTTGAGGTAGAATCCATCACATGATAAATATTCAATGGGCAAAGGAGAAAAAAAAAAGGCCAGCTACTCCATTTCTGCACCCTGCCAGGGTCCTCTGCGGCCCAAACGGAGAAAAATAACAAAGGTAAAAGAAGAGAGAACCAAGCATTCTTCTCTGACACCTTAATATTAATGCTCCCCATAGACCCTGGGAAATGGTCTCAACCTTCGAAAGAAAGAGAAAGGGAATGAGTTTTCAAATTAGTTGACAGAAGTGACCACAGAGTAAAAGGAACCACCTGTGAAACTGAGAGATTATGAAAGATGAGCATGGAATAGAAATGTTTGGAAATATATGTATATATATACACACACATGTGTGTATACACACATGTATATATACATATACACATAAATACATATGTCTACACATACATATATACGTGTACATACATTTTGTTTTTTGGTTAAGACTGAAACTGGTCTCAGAATGCTTGACTTTTTGTGTGAGACTAGGAATATATTACTAATACAGAAGAAATGAAAGAATAAAATGACATTAGAGGGAAAATAATGCTGAGGTGGTTTGATAAAAAAAAAAAGAAATCTGAGAATTTGGCTGCCCAACCTTGAGTTTAAATTCAAAAACTTTTTTTTTTTTTGTTAAGTCCCAATAATGTGCAATATATCTTGTGAGGTGCTGGAGATACAAAGATGAAACAAGACATAACCCCTTTCCTCAAGGAACTTATGATCAAGTAGCCCTTGGACTTGAGTTTGTAAGTAGCACGGAACTCATTCACTTTTAACCCGGGAGGGAAAATATAGCAAATTTCTTTGTTTCTGGACATTCATTGTCCAATCAATTTTATTCAAATTCAAATTGACTTGATAACTATTTTTTTTTCTATTATGAAGACAAAAATATCTGCTATTTCAAAGAAACACAAGTGTAGAACTGGAAGGAAACTTTATGGACCATCTAGTGAAATATTCTCATTTTGTATAGTGGAGGAAATCAAGCCTAAAAAGATGAAGTGACTTCCCTAAGGTCATTAGGGTAGTTGACCTGGAAGGTTTCAGAGGAAACAGGGAAAAGATGTCTATGAACTTTGATGCAGGGTGAAGTGAATGGAACTTGTAGAACAAATTATGTAATGATGACAACAGAGAAAAAAAACATTTGAAAAATTGTATAATTCTGATAAATCAATACCTTTGACTTATATCATGATAATTTAACATATTTCCTCTCCCCCATCACCTGACTTGTACTCAGCAAACTTCCCTTCATAACAAAGAATTGTTAAGCAAGACCATCTGACATGTTGATGGTGTCTCAGAGTACACACCAAATTTTGTATTCTTAATTTACCATATCTTCAACTCAAGGATGTTGGTATATTTCTTCCTCCTTCCCACAATGTTGCAATCTATTTTATTTTTGCTTTCATTACATTGCTGTAACAATTATGTATATTTTCCTGTTTAAGCATACTCGATGCTTAATCATTTCATTCAAGTCTTTTCATGTTTTTTTCCTAATTCTTCATAGTCACCATTTATTGTGGTGCCACAATATTTCATTATTTTCAAATTACAGCAATTATTCAGTCTTTCTCCAATTGGTGGGCATCTACCTTGTTCTTCTTTTTGTTTTTGTTATCATAAAAACATGCTACTATTAGCAGTTTGGTATCAATGAGAACTTTCTCTCTTTGACAGAAATAAATCCACTAGTGATATATCTGGGTCAAAGGGTGTGAATAATTTCATGGATTCTCTTGAATAATTTCAATTTTTTTCAGAATGCTTGGGACCAATTCACAAAATTCACCAATATTTTATTAGTGTGCCTCTAGCACTGATCATTTCTGTCTTTTTATTCAATATATTGCAAGTGAAGTAAAATTTCAGAGCTATGCCAGTTTTCTTTCCTCTTCTGTACAGTGATTTAGAGGCATCTTTTCTATGAGTGCTAACTGAAATTCTTTTAGTTGTTACTTGTTTTAGTGTTAATTGAAATTCTTTTGAAAATTATATTTGTTGACCATCAGAGAATAATTTTGGTCCTAATTTTTGTCTTAATTTTCTCTTGACTTCAGATATCAGTTTTTTCAAGTATATTTGATACACTCCCCCTTAATTAACTATTTCCTTTCTTTTCCTAGCTGCATTCATTTTGTTGGTACAAATGCTTTTAAATTTTGTATAGTAAAGGTTTTATATTTGCTCTTTTATTATTACTTTTTCTCCACTTTCATTAAGAATTTCAGGCTAACCGTAGTTGTGAAAGTTGTCAACTTTTTCCTTAAAAAAAAGATATGAGGAATTTATTATGATAAGCCAATTTCTGCCAAACTACTTTCTAGTTTTCCTTCTAGTTCTTGTTGAGTAAGTGATCTTTCCCCAAGCATTTAAAAATTTATTTAAATAAAAATTTTATTTATTTAATAAATAAAAAATATACTTTTTATTTATTAAATAAATAAATAATTTATTTATTTGTTTATTTAAATGCCTACTATTGGACAGTGTGCTCAAAACTGGGGATACAAATACAGTCATTCCTCAACTTTTGCCGGGTAACATTCCTAGAAAAGAGCACAAAAGTAAAAATCAGAAATGTCATTACATTGAACCTATGGGAAATAAGGGGTTAAATTCCTGTGACCAACAAAAACTATAATCTTTTACAAGAGATTGCTAAAAATATATTTTTCCATATGCAATTCTTTATAAAACATTAATTTTGATTACATGCATTTTTCCTAACACAGTAGCCTAACCATGAAATAACCCACAAAATGCAATACACAAAATAAAATTGGTAACATATGAAACATTTTTTCTCACTAGTAATTCCCTAGAATTCTGTGTCCTTTTATGTTAACATCTCAATGAAAACATTGATTTCACACTGTATTTACTTTTCATAACACAGAAAAATCAAGACTAAAACATTTTTTCACATGCACCTTACCTTCTACTGTGTCAGATTGTGTGAGGGCCTTGTACTGTATACTATATTGCTGTAAACCTCTCTACCCTGGCTGCCCTCTGAAAACCAAGGGAGAGGTTGCTGGAACTTTAGTCATTGCTCTTAGAAGATGCTAAGATTGGTGAGGCCTTGACATTCGGTCAGGCTCCAAACGACTTTCACTATGCCTTGGGACAATATTATAATACAAGGCTTGATTTTTAAAGTCAAACAATGAACATGTACAATGAATGCATGGGGAGCTCTTTACAAGGGTAGGGTGAGTAAGACCAGTGAAATGACTAGTAAGAAACTGGATGCTCCACGAACTTGCACCCATCACCTCTCATTTTTTTCTTCTACTGAGTATAGATATGAATGTGCATGTTTGCCAATGTAAAAATAAAAACGAGGTTACTAAAAAAAATCACATGAATCCTTGAATCAAATATAAAAAAGAAAATCACAGAAGTCCCTGAAAGTTAAATATACAAATGTTGAGGATTGACTATACCAATCACCATGATGTCTTTCCCCTTAAGGAGCTTACATGCTAATGGGAGAAAACATAAAGGGGACTGGAAAGATGAGAGGAGGAAGGGTAATGTGGCAGTTGAGGATGAAGATTCCTGAGAGAATCCAGACATGAGTGAGGTAAATCATGGCTGGGGCCCTTCTGAAATGGTAGTTCTGAGGAGGGAGATACTAAGGAGGAGAATAAGGGAGAGGTTTTTTAGGTTGGTAATGAGGAAAGAGAAGAGGATGAGAAGGATTCTGTAAAGTGCAGATGTGAGTATTATCAAACTCTGGGCAGCTGAGTTTGTTTGTTTCCTATTCCTGTTTTTCTAGTCTATTCCACTGACCTACTTTTCTATTTTTAACCAGTATCAAATAGTTTTGGCTGCTATTATATAGTACAATTAGAATTTTATAGCACTCTGTTCCCCTCTTTCTTAATTAAAACGAAAGAAAACATTAATTTCCTAGTTTCTAAACCTGTTATTCTTCTGAATGAAATTTGTTATTATTTTGTTTTGTGGTATGAACTCTAACTCCTTGGAGTTTCATTGGTATAGTATTACATCTGTAAATTAATCTAAGTTGTAGAGCAATTATTTTATTACATGGGGATGATACAACTATTAGCAATGGATACCCCTCCACTGTTTAAATCTTCCTTTATTTCTGCAAAGAACATTTGTAATTACATTTAGTAGATGTTGGGAGTATGTTTTGATAGGTTGATTGCAAGATATTTCACAAACTTTGTGATTTTGGGTGCAATTTCCTGTTTGTTGTTGTCATTGCTCTATAGACATGCTAACCATTTTAAAAAATTTATTTATTTTCAGTTCTTAACATTCACTTCCACAAGAACTTGAATTCAAAAATTTCTCCCCATCTCTCCCTACTCCCACCTCAAGACAGCATGCACCCCATCCACTCCTTCCTCCAGTCTGTCCTCCCTTCTGCTACCCACCCTTTTTTCCTTCCTCCTTCCCCTCTATTTTCCCATAGGGAAAAATTTCTATATTCCATTACCTAGACAGCTTAATTTCCAGTTACATGATAAAACAATTTTTAACAGCTTTGAGTTCCATATTCTCTCCCTGCCTCCCTACCCACTCTCATTGAGAACACAAGCAATTCAGTATAGGTCACACATGTGTAACAATGCAAAGCACTTCCATGATAGTTATGTTGTAAAAGACTAACCACATTTCCCACTGTCCTATCCTGTCCTTAATTTATTCCATTCTGTCCCTTGATCTGTCCTCCCACAATAGTGTTTGCTTCTGATTATCCCTTTCCCTAATTTGCTGTCCCTTCTATTATCTTCCCTCTCCTATCCCCTTCTCCCTTGCCTTCCTGCAGGGTAAAATAGATTTCCATATCCAATTGCGTGTGTGTTATTCCCTCCTTAAGCCAAATCCCATGAGAGTAAGGCTCAATTATTTCCTTTTATCTCCCCCCTCCTCCTCTCCATTGTAAAAGCTCTTTCTTCACTCTTATACTTGAGATGATTTGCTACATTCCACCTCTCCCTTTCTCTTACTCCTAGTACATTTCACTCAACAGTTTATTTTATTCATTCAACAATTTATTTTTTTAGGTATTCTCCCTTCATATTCAGCTCACCCTATGCCCTCTGTCTACGTATATATACATATATACATACACACACACGTATATATACACACCCATGCACATATACATACCTACATGCATGTAATATACACACATACCTACCCATACACACCTATATATATATTTACATATATATACATATACATACATATATATATACACATATATACATACATACATTCCCTCTAACTACCCTAATACTGAAAAAGTTTTCATGAATTACAAATAACATTTTTCCATGTAGGGATGTAAACAATTCAACTTTAATGAGTTCCTTAAGGCTTCTCTTTTGTGTTTACCTTTTCATGTTTCTCTTGATTCTTGTATTTGAAAGTCAAATTTTCTATTCAGCTCTGTTCTTTTCAACAAGAATGCTTGGAAGTCCTCTATTTTGTTGAAATTCCATTTTTTTTCCATTGAAGTATTATACTCAGTTCTGCTGGGTAGGTAATTCTTGGTTTTAATCCTATCTTCTTTGACCTCTGGAATATCATATTCCAAGCCTTTCTGTTCCTTAGTGTAGAAGCTGCTAAAACCTATGTTATCCTGATTGTATTTCCACAATACTTGGATTGTTTCTTTCTGGCTGCTTGTAATATTTTCTCCTTGACCTGGGAACTCCGGAATTTAGCTACAATATTCCTAGGAGTTTTCCTTTTGGGATCTCTTTCAGGAGGATCTCTTTCAAATTGGTGATTTCTTTCCATTTCTATTTTACCCTCTGGTTCTAGAATATCAGGGCAGTTTTCCTTGATAATTTCTTGGAAGATAATGTCTAGGTTCTTTTTTTGATCATGGTTTTCAGGTAGACCAATAATTTTGCAAGTACTTCTCCTGGATCTATTTTCCAGATCAGTTGTTTTTCCAATGAGATATTTCACATTGTCTTCTATTTTTTCATTCTTTTTGTTTTGTTTTGTAATTTCTTGGTTTCTCATAAAGTCATTAGCTTCCATTTGCTCCATCCTAATTTTTAAAGAACTATTTTCTCCTGTGAGCTTTTGAACCTCCTTTTCTATGTGGCCAATTCTGCTTTTGAAAGTATTCTTCTCCTCATTGGCTTTTTGGACCTCTTTTGTCTTTTGGGATGGTCTATTTTTAAAGGTGTCATTTTATTCAGCATTTTTTGGGGTCTCCTTTAGCAAACTGTTGACTCGCTTTTCATGATTTTCTTGTATCACTCTCATTTCTATTCCTATTTTTTTCTCTACCTCTCTTATTTGATTTTCAAAATCCTTTTTGAGCTCTTCCATGGCCTGAGATAATTGCATATATTTTTTGGAGGTTTTGGATATAGAAACCTTGACTTTTGTTCTTCCTCTGAAAGGATGGAAGAAAATATCTGTTCACCATGAAAGTAACCTTCTGTAGTCTTGTTTTTTTTCCCCTTTTTTGGGCATTTTCCCCCAGTTACTTGACTTTTGAGTCATTTGTCAAGTGCAGGGTATACTCTAGGGACCTGTAAGTTCTCAGTTCCTCCAAGGTAGCACAATCAAGGGAGAGGAGCTTACTCCTCTCCTGCCCCGTGCTCTGGTCTGTGAGCAACCACAAGCATTCTTATCTGCCCAGGATCTGCAAGTAGGATTCCCTCTCCATAGTTACCACCAGCTCCATCATGCCAGTGCTCCTTCTCACCCCAACTGAGACCCAGATCAGTTGCTCGATTCCCCCAGGTCTTTAGGCTGAGGGCTCCAAAAGTGGATGCTACTGCTGCAGTGTCTGCTGCTGCACTGGGGTTGGGCTGAGGCTGGACCATGCTACCCTCTCACACAGGTGAAAGTGCTTTCTTACTGACCTTTGAAACTGTCCTTGGCATTTGTGGGTTGACAAATCTGGGAACTGCAGCTGCTCCCCATGATTGCATGCCCTGAATTCTGCTCCACTCCTATCTGGGCAGCATTTCCAAGGCTGGGCTTCATTCTGCTCTGAACCAGGTGAGCCTTTCTGGTCAGCCTTGTAGGCTGTCTTGGGCTGGAAATCTCTTTCACTCTATCATTTTGTGGTGGTTGCTGCTCTAGAATTTGTTTAGTCATTTTTTATAGATATTTTATGGGCTACAGGGGGAGAACTTCTAGGTCTGTCCTTCTACTCTGCCATCTTGTCTCCCAATGCTAACCACTTTATGGGGTTTATTTGTAGGCTGCTGATTTACTGAGACTACCAATTACCAATTAATTTTTTTTTGTATATCTGAAGGAGTGCATTCAGTTTTAGATAGCACATTATAGAAGAAACAAATAAGCACATTCTATGGGATGAAAGTAGAATGGTGATGCCAGAAACCACATCATATGAAGGTTAGTTAGAAAAGCTAGAAATATTTATCTTTGAGATTTAGAAGAGTCATGAAGTTGTCTTCAAATGTTTGATAGCATCTTATGTGGAAGATGGATTCGATTTGTTATGGGGTAACTCCAGAGAGAAGGATTAAGACCATTGTGCGGAATTTATAGGAAGGCAGATTATGGAAGACCATCCTGACAATTAGAACTCATTTTATAGATCAGGAAACTGAGGCCTCTAACTAGTCCTTTAATCCATGACTGATAGGTTAAATAACTGGCCCAAAGTAACACAGATTTTTAAAAATAGCTAGAATTTGAATTTAGGACTTCTAAACCATTGTACCATGTTCTCTTCCATTTCTGAGTTTATTATTCTATGACTTTCAGGTGCCAGCTGTTGGAGTAGATCATTTGGGCTGAGCAGACAGCTTTTCCTTTATCTCTCAAAATATGCCACATAGACATATGCATACTTTCTGAACCTGTGTATAGGGCCAAACGGGATAGAGCAGAAGTAACTATGATGAGCTATAATGTCCTTCTCTCATGCCAACAGAGAATATGTGTCATTTAAGTCTTTTCATAGCAGTACTGGCTGCTTTTCATCTTTAATTTCCAAGGCAGCATTGAAGCTGTTACCATCAGGCCATTCTTGACTTCAGTATATCCTTGACTCTCTCTTGATCACTTGCTTTTCTAATGTTTCTTCAGTATATTTCGCAGCAACTGTGGAGATATCCGTGCATCCTACCTCACCAGAGACTTAGGTACATATATTTTAGTGCATTAATTTTTTCCCCTGACTTACAAAATTGTATCTTTTGGAATACCAGCCTCAGGGCATAAGCGCAAATAAAATAACATTAATTAAAGTGAGTCAAACCACCTGGGGACAGGAGTGAAAAAGGGAAATAGCTGAAATGAATAAGATAGACTGAAATAGAAGTGATTATCTAATGTCTCTGCTGCTGTCCTTCAGATGTAGAAATTTAAGGAATTATGGCATATGAAATGACTGCCTTATGATTACACAGCTAGTGAGAACAGTTAAAGCAGGATTCAGAATCTTAGTTCTTGAATTTTAAAGCCTGTTGTTGGGTCTTTGGAGCCACAAGTCTATGAACCTTTAACAGACTAGGACTTCTTTAACTTGGGGTCTGCTGACCTCTGAGGGATCAATGGATAGATTTCAGGGAATCTGTGAACTTGGAAGGGAAAATAAATTATATCTTCATTTTCACTAAGCTCTAACTGAAATTTAGCATTTCTTTTACTTACTTAATTTTTAAAAAAAATCTACTTATTTTAATTATTTTGAGAAGGGATCCATCAGTTCTCCCTGGCAATCTACCACACACAAAAATTGGTTGCGAACACCAGCACTATACTTTTTTTTTCCGGAATGAAATTGTATATGTAGTCAATCTTGTAGCTGGGAAAAAATGGGTAATTAAAAAATTGCCATCTCTACTTCTATTGAGGAGAGGTTGGAGAATGTGCCTCCCCACTTGCTCCGAAATAAGAACCACAAAGTTTGATGAATACATTAGCAAGAACATAATTAGTATTCTCCATTCAATGTACACATGGTCCTGTGGGGATTGATTTGTTCTTTCCTGTCATGATTGTTTTTTCATAATGTTTTGGAGCCAAGAATAAGCCTGAACCTTTCCCACATGACAACCCTTTAAATACTTGGATAGAGCTATCAAGTCATTCCCACCCTTGTCTTTTCTTTTTTAGACCAAAAGAGCTGCTGTTCCTTCCTCTGATTCTCACATAGCAGAGTTTCTAGTCTTCTATATATCATTGTAGTTATTCTTCTCTGGTCACATATCAGTTTATTAATGTCCTTCCTATAATGTTTGATATAAAATAAAAATGGGCTGTTGATGTTTGACTAGAGCAGAGTACAGAGAGACCATCAACTTGTTTGTTTTGGACAACATAGTTCTTTTAATGAAGTCTAAAACTGAGTTATCATTATTTTGGGGGTGGAGGTGGGGGTAGATTTATAAACAGCTTATTTATTTCATATTAAATTTATAGTTCTCTAACTGGCAGATCTTTTTCATCTAGACCAGGGAAGTGAGCAAACTGCAGCTTGCAGGCCAATCCCTCTGTCTGTCTCTTTTTGTATGACCTGCAAACTAAGAATGTTTGCTCTCTGGCCATACAGAAACAGCCAGATTTGGCCCATAGGGTGTAGTTTGTTGGTCCTTGACATAAATTGTTCTCTAACCATACACCTATTTTGTTCTTGAGAAAATGATATTTTGAACTCAGTTGTAAGACTTTATATTTACTCTTGGACTTTAGAGTCAGGAAGACTTAGGTTTAAATTCTGCCTCAGGCACTTACTAGCTGCATGATCATGAGCAGGTTACTTAATTTTCCTGTGCCTCAGTTACCTTATCTGTAAAATAAAGTATTTGTAAGGTCCGAAATCTATGATCCTATATTAATCAGAATGGCACCAAGGACAGATCACTGGATCACATCACTTGAGACTTCTTTTCAGCTTCTGTTAATCTTGTGACCACCTTTGAGATTTTCTTGGCATGGATACTAGAGTAGTTTGCCGTTTCCTTCTCCAATTCATTTTTATAGATGAGGAAACTGAGACAAACAGGGTTAAGTGACTTACCCAGCGTCATCTAACTAGTGTCTGAAGCCAGATATGAACTCATGAAGATGAGCCTTTCTGACTTCAGGCCCCGCATTCTGTCCATTTTACTAATTCCTATCCCTTATGTGGATTCAATCAACCAGTTTTGAATCTATATATTATATAATACAGTCTTATTAAGTGTATTATCATGTCTCTCCTTGTCCACAGGGATATGATGAGAGATTCTATTAAATGCCTTGATAATCTATTGCTATATTCTGCCTATAGTATGCCCCTAACCTATTTGTCCAAGTAACTACGTCATAAAGGAAAACAAAGCTTACTTCTGGCAAGGCTTGTTTTGATGAGCCCATCCTGACTCTTAGTTTTCAATATTTTCTTTGCCAAATGCTCATAAACCATCCCTAAATAAATAACGTTATGAGATTTTTCGATATCCCAGGTCACCAATGACTACTCACAATCCAACTTTATAAGGGACATCCATCTCTATAGGTTCCTTCCTCTGGAACAGAGCTAGGTAAACACTCATAGTTTTATATACTCCCTACTTCTGTCTTCTCCTTGCAGTCCCAGTTTATACACACACACACACACGTACACACACACACACACACATATAACCTATTAACTATCTCCAACATACACAAGATTCTAGAATGGTAGCTTAATATTTACGTTGAAATTATGGTTAGGAAATGCCAACAGAAAAGAATGTTTTACCTTCTCCTTTCCATATATTAAATATTCTAACTGAACTTTAGCATTTCCTCCCACTAGGCTTATTTTGAGGTTCATATCCTTCCACCCATGGTGCCCTATATTTGCTTCTTTCTCTTTTGAATTGTACAGCATTTTGGGGAGAGTACATATACAATTTTGTATCATTACTTTTCAGCTATATCTATTTTATCTTTTCAGATCAGATTATAAATTCTTGGAAGGCAACTATTATGTCATATGGTTCTTTGTATGTAACATACTATCTAGTTCAATGCTTTGTATGCAGTAGGTTTTCAGTAATTGTTTATTGTTCAATGAACCCTTAAAGAAAGGGAGAATGGATGGTATTAGCTGTATGTTTTTGCATCCCTGTGGAAATACCTTTTGGGAAAGCCTCACATTGACTCATTTTATTTCTTCTTCTCCCTTGAAATTGCATCATACGTCTGAGTTGAAGAGGTTGGGAAGGAGAAAGTAGTTTTGGATTTCCTGTCTGGTTAGATTTTGAGAGGGCCAATCAAAATGCTGCCCATTCCTGGCTCAGCCTCTTGGCTTTTACATATCTGTGACACTCCAGCTGATTGTTCTAACCACAGACTTAAACTAAGGAGGTGAGAATGACAGAAACTTACAAAACTGAGCCATGGCTTGCAGTATATAAACACACACTGAGATCTACCTCCCGGGATCTGACTTGGATTTTCAGAAGAAAAAAAAAGGACTTCTCATCTTTGTTTTTAATTAATGCAGTTACCATTTCCCCCCATTCTGATGCGTCACATGCTGAAAATCAAAGCAGACTTGTATAAATAATAAGAAAAAAGGTTCTGTTTATTAGTAATGGAAAAATATATGTTTTTTCAAGTGAGAGTTATACAGTACTCTGATGGGATTGGCACATTCTCAAGGTGAAAATTTCTCATAAAATCATAGTATGAATTATAGATTTGTCCATCTTATGATGGGGATTTTAAAAGTCTCTTTTTCATAGTGTTTTAGGGGAGACAGAGAAGGAGGGAGAGAGAATTAGAAGGAGAGAGAGAGAGAGAGAGAGAGAGAGAGAGAGAGAGAGAGAGAGAGAGAGAGAGAGACTGAGACTTATCTAGGTCAAAACCTGCATGCCAGTGTATTTAGGAAAATGAGAAGAACCTTTAGCTTTTATTGGCTTTCTTTTCAGTGTGACTGCAGCCTGTAAAGAGACTCTGCAAAAAAGATTATATTGTGGGGATTTGTTTTTGTTCACCTCTGGAAAACTTGATCAATTTAGAGCAAGGAGTGATTTTGTTTGATTTCACTTGTCAGCTCTGAGTCCTCAATTGGAGACAGGAGGGGATTCTTTAAATATCTTGTGGCCCTTTGGCACATGGAGGAATGAGTGACTGTCCCCTCTGGGAATGGAGAGTCATGAGCTCAACTCTCTTTTGGGCTTGGCTTATTTCCTTTGGGTTTTTTGGGTTAAATCTACTGCAATCCGCTTGCTGAGGAATGCCTTACTTAACTCCTTTCCTAACAGCAGCAAAATGTACCTCAAGGACTCACTGAAAGTACATGGCGTGCTGGGCCTGATGTTATCTCTGCATGGCTAACTTCTGCAAAAGAGTCAGACCACGGGGGTCACCAGTTGCTGCTGTACATTTTTATTTTTCCAGAAGAGGTTGGCAGAGATTTTCTCTTTGTGACAGTCACAGAGTCTCTAAGTCTGTTACTATTCACTTGTTTCTGCAGGTACAAGGACATGGCAGAGAGGCCACAGGGACCAGAAGGAGCTAGTTTGGCCACCAATCTAAGGGCACTTTGTTCTAAAATAGTGTGTGTGTGTGTGTGTGTGTGTGTGTGTGTGTGTGTGTGTGTGTTCACCTGTGCACTTGTGCAAAGGTTAAAAAATTGTATGATCTGCATAGTTTTCTTTGATAGGATTGATGTCCATGTCAACAATAAATAATAACCATTACTCCTCCCATTTCTGTAACTCTTTAAAGCTAAAGCACTTTCCTCATAACAGTCCTGTGAGATAGATAACACAGTATTACCACTGGCATCTTATAAATGGTGAAACTGTGGCACCATGAAGTGTAAGGACTCATGCATGACACAGCAAATGAGTGCCAGCTCTTGGAAAATAAGGTATATTGAGGAAGAATAGCCGACCATTGACATGGTGCCTTTAGAATAATATTAAGGAAATCTCTTGGTCCAAAAAAACAGTCCCTCATAGGACTTGCATACCATCATTAGAAAGAGGTTCCCCTTTATTATTAAAGAATCATTTCCCAAAGAAAAATAAATTAATGCCTTATGTAGGGGTTGGATTTGATTATGAGATTCTATGACTTTAAAAAAGTTCCTGAAAGGAGTGACACATTGAGCCATTTTTCAATTCAATTTAAATTCAATTTAAAATTGAAATTTAACAGATTTATTTAATGCCTGAAATCTCCAGGGCATGCAAAGATTAATTAGACACCATCCTTGTCTTCATGTGCCTTGTAGTCTAAGTAAGGGACCATTTACATGCAAACTATAATACAAATGAAACATGATAAGTATATAAGGGAAATTTGAATATAATAGCATGTGAAATCCAAAGAGGGAAAGATTTCTGTCGGGGAATAGCAGGGAGGAAAGTAGTAGGAGCAGAGAAGAGGGAAAGTCTTTTTGGAAGAGTTAGCATTTGTGATTATATCTATTAATAACATGCATCTCCCTAAGTAGTAATTTTTATTTTCCTTAGGAATCAGAGATATACACTTAAGCAGGTATATACTGTACATACATGTAAACACACACACACATATACTCAGAAATCAGACATGCCTTCACTCCTGTGTTTCCTCCTGCCTCTCAGAAAGTCAAAATATCTAAAAAAATGAAATGATGATAATGCTAGTTTACATTTATACAGTGTTTTATAATTTAAAGAGAACTGTCTTCCCTAAACCCCCTTATTTTAGGTAATAATAATAATAATGACAATAATATTGATGATAAAAAACAGTAACTTAAAATTTACAAAGTGCATCATAGGCAACAACCTTGTCAGGTTGTGGGTATATTGTCCAGTTTCACAGGTGATAGGAACATAGGATCACATCTCAAAAGGACCTGAAAGGCTACCGAGTCCAATCTCCTCATCTTGTGGAATAGAAGTCACTGACGGGATTGAGGCACAGAGAAGTTGTGATCTGTGTCCCTGAAGGTCAGAGAAGGAAAAGTCTTTCCCATGATCAGTAGTAGATCCAGGACCAGGTCTTCTGATCATAAGCTCCTCTCCACCTCACAGTGCTACCATCTAACCAGATGACTTGAGAATAAGACATTCCATTTCAAATACAAATTAGCAATGTATGCACTGAGTACACATGTCTTCTGGAGAAGCAGAAGACAGGAGATATTAGAGTTGAATAACCAAGATCCATCAGGGAAGGAAAGCTCACTGGAAGGGCTCAGTGTTGAGGAAAGAACATGAGCTGGCAGCCAGAAGAAGGGAAGACACATCAGGCTGAAGAAACAAAGACACACAGACATGGATAGGATCATAAGAAATGGGCTCGTGTGATGGCAACTTGAGTTTTTCAGAATGAAAGAGCCCATGTAAGAAATTGTAGCAAGAATTTAAATGATCTGGGACTTGGTGATGGGCCTTGAAGACATTTAGGTTTTGAGGCATAGGCAAGACTTGGTAGTAGTTAGAGGTGTGTCAGGCAGTGAAGCAGAGAAAGCAGTTTTAAAACGATTCCAAGGTCCTGGGTCTGGAGGTATTGAGCCCTGAATATCCCCTGCACCTCTCCTGCCAAGTCTGACATGCCCTAATATCTTACTGCCGATGTTCAAATCAGTATCTTTTTTTTTCTTAAAGCAAACCTGAATACTCAGGTTTTATGGAAAGGTTGCCATGGCAACTGCCTAGTAGGATTAACCAATAGAATTTAAATCCAGACACGTTGGAACAAGACATTATTTGGAGAGCCTACAAATCAGTGAAAATTAGGGACAAACCAGCTGCATGCTAAAGCCACCAGCATGAAAACTTCATAGAAAGGAATCCTCTCTGTTGTGCCCTGAGCACAGAGCAGGAGTCACAGGAGTACTCAGGCTGCTCTTTCAAATGACTCTGGAGTCTGTGGTTTTCTTCAACTTTTACTTTTCAGGAAAAAAATACCTGATGTCATCAGCTTCATCTAAATGGATTTACCATAATTGCTTACTTATTTCTGCATCATTTATGTTGCTTAACACCCCCAACCTCAATTCTGACAAGAAACACCAAGAAAAACATTATCTCTATTACACACTAGATTTCTCTCACTATTCATTCAAAGCGTTCTTCGTCTGCTTCTTCCCACTCCCTGCCTCCCCCCTGCCCAAGAAATAGCATCACCTGCCACTAGCATGGGCTAAGTGTGCTATTGCTAGGCCAGACAAAGTCTTAAACCAAAGAATCCCCCAGCCAGTGACCCCTGAAGGCTGGAGAGAGAGAGCTGATAAACCCTTTCTCTCTCTGTGTCTCTCTCTTTGTCTCTCTGTCTCTGTCTGTCTCTCTGTGTGTTTCTATCTCTGTGTCTCTGTCTCTGCCTCTCTCTGTTTCTATCTTTGTCTCTCTCCAGACTTACTTAATCTTTTCATTCTTTATCTTTGAGTCTGCCCTACCTTGCTCTGGGATGGGGATACAGGACTTTGGGGACTATTGTAGCTCCAGCTCTGTAGAGAGACCAGCAATGTGAATTGAACCTATTGTTGCCTTGTGATTATGCTTTCTGGAAACAGAGATACTTAAACCCCAAACCTAACACTTAAGAAAAGAAGAAATCCTGAAAGCAAACACAATTTTCAGTCCCTTTACATATTAGTTCTCTTTCTTCCCATTCTGCCTTTCATGAAGCCTGACCCAAAAGAACTTTTCTGGTATGTGACAATTTTCTAGAAGTTGAGGAATTGTTAAAAAGCGGGAGAAATTATTGATCCAGATATAAATTAATTTTGTTACTGATTCCTGTATAATCATAAATAAATGACTTATTCATTAAACATGTATGAAAGCCTTGAGGTTTTGCCAAGATGGTAGAATGGTCATAGATCATGTCCTGGATGTTGACTCTATGCTATTCTCCAGTTTCTCTGGATATTTTATTGAAAGTCATCACTGGATGCATTTTGCAGGTTTAGCATAAGGTTTGGGTCTAAGTGAACACTAATCAACCTGAATGGGCTAAAGGTAGATGGCTATTTGACATATATTAATTTGGTACTGCGTAAAGTACAGTATATTTGGAATCAATGCATATAAGTTCAAAACTACTGTCTGCCAGTTATTACTGGTATGACCCTGGGTGAATCATTTCATTTCTTTGCGTTTCGACTTCCTCATTTCAAAGTCAAGTGGCGGAGATAGATGGTCTGGTCCTTTCTAGTTCTACATCTGAACTCAGATTTATGAATCCACACTCATGACTCAGTGGCTCTAAAATTATTAATATGGTTCTTAGGCAAAATGGTGATGTTTTCTAAATTGATCTTTTTGCTCACCCATCATATTTTTTCTGATGTCCCTGAACTTCCTTTCCTTTTTTTAATTGATAATTTTTGTTAACATTATCGATAAGCAAAACCAAATATACAAAGAAACCATAATTGAACTTCCAAAATAATTAAGCAAGGCAACATAAAGAAGTGTATATAGCTAGTAGTAGATGGGCCAGTACACTTTTGTAATTTACCCTTTGTTAATAGGAGGAAGGCTATGTACTTTAATTTTAGCAAGATAATGCCAATCTACTCCACTGTCTTTGGTGAGAGTTTTTTCTCCTTTTAATATTATTTTCCTTTATGTAGTAATAGACTGTTTTAAAAAATATACTTTATTGACCCTGCTTCTCTTTCCCTTTTTGTCTTTTAATCTTCTCCTATCCCCTACATGACCAGTGCCCTCATTCTACGTAGTCTCTCCTATTAAGGATGAAATTGATTTCATAGCATCAGAATATCAGAATTGAAAGAGACCTTAGTGGTTATCTAATGTCATCACCCATTCCCCTCAGAGACTCTTCTATGATATCTCTGCAAAATGGTTATCGATGCTCTGTATGAACATCTTTTGGGACACAGAACTCACTCATGGAACAGACTGACTGACTTGTTCCAAATCCTCCCTCCCAACTACTTACAATACTTGCCCAAAGACCATGCAGTTGAGTCACTGGCATTACCTGAGTTCGTATCCTGTTTTCTAATGTTTTTAAATCCTCCATGTTTTGATTTATTGATTTTTGCTTCCTTTTCTTGCTCTTTGGATTTCTCTTGGTAGGCACTTAGATCCAACACATAGCCTCCTTCTGGAGAATTTTTCACGGTTCACTTAGAAGAACTCTATTGAGCTCCCTTTTGGCAGCACAGCTCTGTTCACTTGTCTGTAATGAAACCCATTGCATCTTTGTATATCTCAAACTGTAAGGAAATTAGTCCTTAGGCTGAACAGAAATATTATTTCCTGTTCACTCATTGTTCTTACTCCAACCACTGAGAACCAAAAAAAGGTCAGTTTTCCACATGAAAGTCCTTTAGATACTTGGAGACGGTGTTTATTTCTTCACTAAATTATCTCCAGGCTAAACATCCTTAGGTACTTTAAGCAGCTTAAGAAAGACTTGGTTTAGATTGCCCTCCTGGTCATTGGAGGTACTCTGGTTTTCTTCCAATGTGTTTTCTCAGTCCCTCCTCTTTTCTTCTTGATGCTTTCTCTCTTAGCAGTTTTGTCAGCTCTCAAAGGTTCAATTTTCAACTCTATATGGATGATTCCCAATTCTCTATATCCAGTCCCCTTCTCAATTTCCTGAACTTTAATCCCATAGTACTCATCCACTGCTAAACATCTCCTCCTGGATGTTCTAGAGGCACTTAAATTCAGCATGCTCTGAATGGAATTTAGTTCTTCCCTCTGTATACCCAGAGCATCATGGGATCATATAGATTTAGAACTGGAAGAGAACTGAGAGTCCATCTAGTGTAGTTCGCCTCCTCTCGTGCTTTATTTCACATATGAGAACAAGGTCTAGAGAGATTTATTTGATTTCTCAAGTGCGGAAAGTTAGTAAGCAGCAAGGCTGGGATTTGAGTCATTCTTCCTCTTAACATCCCTGTAGTAGTTGAGGGCACCGCCATCCTTCCAGCCACCTACATTTGCAAAAACCATCCCAAAGTTCTCAATTCAATGTCCTTCAACACTCCCACATCCAATTAGTTGCCAGGTCTTACTAACTTGAATTTTACACCATTTCTCACATCTTTTCCCCACCGTTCTGTTATGGAGTTTATTTGCCCTCTGTTCTCATAATTGATTTCCCTGTCTCTATCTTGCCTTGCTAATTTATCCTCCATGCAACTGAAAAATTGATTTTCCTAAGGTGCAAATCAATTAGCAATCATTTCTTTAAGTGTTAGTTATGTACAAGGGCCTGTGTTCAGTGCTAGTGTAGAAAGGCAAAAATAGTCCTTGGCCCCAAGGAACTTGGAATCTAATGGGGAAGATAAAATACAAAAAAAGGTTGAAATGTAGTGGATTGGGGGGAGTCAGTCAAAGAAGTCTCAAAGTAGTGGAGCTGGGGGAAAAATTGACCCACTATTCCAAATGTGATCTGAATAGAGCAGCATAGTAAGAAACGCTGCTCCTTGGGTCAGGACTCTGTTTCTGTTAATATACCATTTTGTGCAGGTCGCTCTATAGATTTTGTAGTTAATTAAAATCGTCGAGTTCTCTTTTTAAAGTCTCCTCCATCTTGCATTTATACGATTATTAATCAGTCAGTTAAGTATCTTAATCACTTATTCATTCATTTATTTGTCAGTTTGCAAACTGAAATATGAAGTCCTTAAATTTCTTGTTAAATTTGGCCTACCTTTTCAACTTGCTAAGATCTTTTAAAATCTCCTTTCTGTTATGTAATGTGTTAGCTATTCTTCTCAGTTTTGTGTCACACGGAATTGATGCACATGCTTTCTGCCTTCATTCAAGTCCCTGAAAAAATGATAAAAATGTTGGCCTTTTTCTTTGTCTATGGCCATTTTCATAGCTTTCAGCTATTTATACTGTAACTTATGTTTGTGGTTGTTTTCTATAAGCTTTTCAAGAGAGGCTTTGATGAGTGCCTTGCTGAAATCAAGACACATTATACCTCAGCCTTCCCCAAACTACCCATCTAACAGTCTTGCAATATAAGAGGTTAGATTGAAATGACTTTTTTCATATTGAACCCATACTAGATCCGAGTGATAAATACTTCCCTTTCTAATAATTCTTTCTGGGATTTTCCTGCTGATAGAGAGCAAGTTCATCTTAGAATTTGTCCCCCTTTTAAAACTGAGATAGTATCTACTTTTTTCCCCAGCCTCCTGGCCCTTTGCTAATCTCCATAGTTCCTCAAAGACAAATGTTCAGCAATCATATATGTAAGTTTTATTTTGGCAGGGGGTGTGTTCTGGGAGTTATAATTTCTCCTGGTTAAAAGCTCCAATTCATTTAAATCAGTTATCTGCTCTCTTACAATCCCTTCTGATCAATTTGTGACTTCAGTTTTTTCTTCATCACATTTGTCCTATCATTTCAAATCTGATGATAATTTATGTTGATGGAGATCACAGAGGCAAAATAAAATGAATAGTTCTCAATGTGCAGTAGATAGCCTAACACACTAAAATTGAATTAGTGATTTTGTTGTTTTTCCAAGGAATATTCATATCTTAAAAAGAGGATGGCAGGGAGGAAGCAATACATAGCTTAGAGAAATACATCACTAATCTTGGAAATTTCTAACACTGTGGTATTTTCAGGTGCTGGGGAGAGATTCGGGAGGCAAGAAAATCTTCAGACCATATTACTTGTTGTTCTATCATTGTGATCACTTAACCCCAATCAGAAACTGTGCTATTCTGTTCCTATGCTTTTCAGCATCATTTTTTTTTTTTGGTTCTATAAGCATGTGCCATCCATTACTCTCTACATAGCCTTGCGCTAGCCCCACATGCACTATTAATAAAGTTTGCTAAACTTCCAAGAAGTCCAAGGGTCATTTATCCCACTAGACTTAGCACAACATTATTGATTCCTGCCTGCTGCATGGGTGGTCTTTTGACCTTATTGAATGCCCCATAGCCTGTTCTTCCTGTCCTTTGAGGAGCAAACTTGTCTATTCTCTGGTTTCCCTTGCTGCAGGCTGGTGCCTAGAAAAATCTGTCAAGCAACAGAAAAGTTCAAGGTTGTCTCATCCCTCAGATAAGTTAAATCTTATCAGCTTTCAGCACCCCTATCCCATTGGTGTGTAGTTAGACTTGCTAAAGTTTTTCAGAGCAATCGCATTGCACACTGTCCCTGCTAACCCCAACTTTACCTCCAGAGGTGACCTTTCTCTAGGCTGCATTATTTATTTGTATCTTGCAGACCCACAAGGGAAATACATTTTGACCCCCAAACAAAGATGACTGTCTCTTATATGACCTGAAAATATTACCCTGAACATGGCTGCCTATAGGGAGATTTTATAGAAGTTCATTGACTTCTTATATTAGCTGCTTTGGTATATCCTAATATAATGGAAGAATCCCTTGAATGATCCATTGTACTCTCAATGAAAAAGATTCTTTAGATCTCTCTGCTTTTAAAGGCAACTCCAAGTGCGGAGTGAACAATTAATCATTTCTTGGGGTGAGGGGAAGTGCAGAGTTAAAGTACAGAATTTCCTAATTCTCATGACAATAATTAGCTCATATTTATATGGTGCTATAAGTTATGCAAAGCATTTTGTGTATGTTAACTCATTTGGCCTCTTAACTGTCAGATAAATCCTATTATAAGCCCCATTTTATAGATCAGAAAACTGGGTCTCAGAGAGGTGAATTGACTTGCCCAGGGTTACACAACTGGTAAGTAAATATCCTAGGGACTTGATCCTAGGTCTTCCTGACTCCAAATACAGCACATTATTCACTATAATGTGCTGCCTCTCTAATTATATGACTTTACCCATTTATTAGCCTCCAAGTGGGTCTATAATATGATATAGTCAATTTGTTTTAAGAAACAAATTGAGATTCATACATCTAAATGGATGCTCTCCTCAATATAACTGACATAATTTATCTTGGAAGACTTATATTCTTCTCCAATGAGGCTGCAATGGCTCAAAATGTTTTGAACTCTTGGAATTATCTTTAGCTTATGAGTCACAGAAAGGAAAACAAAACAAAAAGTCTACCTGAAATGACCCCCAAAGCACTTTATTTATCAGACTTGATGCCAAATGAATTTTGACAGATTACAAAAATTATGTGTACCCTCACAGGATGAATATTTTCCCATCATCGAGAATTTCTCAATGACTATGACATAGCCTCTGAAAGTAATCCCCTAAAAGGAGTGTCAAACTTGTTCTTAACAATGATAGTTAACATTATTTTACACATATATATTCCTAGGATGACTATTTTGAAATGGAGAAGTCAACAAAGATTTCTTATCTACTCGTTGTGTTCTAGACTGTGCTAAGTGCTAAGGATACAAGGAAAGGCAAGAAACAGTGCCAGCTCTTAAGGAGCTTACAATCTAATGGAGAGGGAGACAACATGAAAACAAGACATATACAGGATAAATAGTAGATGATGTTAGAGACAAGACACCAGGAACTAGAGGGATCAGAAAAGGCCTTTTTGTAGGTGAGATTTTAGCTGTGACTTGAAAGGAGCCAGTGTGTTCGTGCCTCATTGACGAAGAAGACCATGCCATCAGAGAAATAATGACATGACTTGTACTTGACTTTGTTTTGAGTGAGGGAGGGCTGTGCAAGTCACCAGCCTCACTTCTCCTCCAGAGCCATCTGAGTCCAGTGACCAGATACTCATCAGGAAGACTGGAGATGACCCAGGATGAGGCAATTGAGGTTAAGTGACTTATCCAAGGTCACACAGCTAGTGAGTGGCAAGCGTCTGAGGTGAGATTTGAACTCAGGTCCTCCTGACTCCTGCACTGGTGCTCTATCCACTGCACCACCTAGTTGCCAACCAAGGGAGCCAGTAGTCCAAGATGAAGAGGGAAAGAGATCCAGGCAAGGGAGATAGTAAAAATTCCCAGAACTGGAAGATGGATTTGCTTGTGTGAAGAACACCAGGGGAGTCAGTGTCATAGGACAATAGAGTAAATGGAGGAAAATAAAGTGTCAAAAGGCCACACCCAAGGACTTGGAAGGCCACATGTGGCCCTCAAGGCTGTCGATTTCCTGACCCTGGAAGTTTCCTGGCCCTGAAATTTCCTGGACCCAAAGTACATAGTGATTTTTTGACCTTTGGATCTAATCCTCTCCTTTTAATCAAAATATAGTTATTTGGAGGTTGTAAGATATATTATTGTTGTTTGCCATGTGCTTTGGGCTACTTCCTTTCCTTATGTAATGGAATGACCTACCAATGAAGACTCAGTCCTTAGAACATGTATAATATCTATGTGAACCTGCCTCATGTATGATGAAAGGTGTCTTTCCCTCCTTTCTTCAGAACAAGCATAGGGATCCTCTGGTGGTAACAAAAAACTTTTTAATTGGTTGCTGACCTAGAACTGAGTGTGTAAACAAAAACTTCAATTTGAAAGCTCTCCTTATTTCCTTGCAACTTTCAAGTGAGCAGGAAGAAATGCTATGGGCCTCAAGATAGGAGAGAGGTAGGAGTAACTGCCATTCATTGAACCACCACTAAGATACTTTTTTTCTGGATCTTTGATTTGATGATATAGTTAAATTAAATCATATACATCTTAATGCTTGGTTCTGTCAGTATAAAAACAGACTTTGAGGAGTTTAGTAAAAATAAACAAACATTTTAAAAAAATATGGCTCAGGATCAAGAAATAAGAGGCTAAAGGCTACAGAGAAGCCTTATACCTATATATCATTATTTTGTATTTATAAATACTATATATTAACACTTCAAGAAGAGATTGGGAAGGCACTGGATGAATGAAGGCATATGATAACACAAAAATGAAATTATATATGTTATATGTATAGATATATGTGATATGATAAATATATGTGTGTTAATAAAGGACAAATGACTAATTACCAATGTGGAAGTCATTCCTGAATTAGTAAGAGTTCAAATCCAGCCTCCAACATTTATGAGCTATGTAATCATGGGCAAGGCTCTGTTTAATTTAGTATCTTCAGTTGTAACATGAGGATAACAATAGCATTTTCCTTCTAAGTTTATGAGAATCAAGTAAGATAATATTTGTGAATCTCTTAACATAGTGTCTGGAATTTGGTAGGTACTACAATATCCAGATGAAGAACTGATAAACAAAAGCATATATAGAATGATTTTACACACACACACAGACACACACAGACACAGACACACACATACGCATACACCCGTCTAATGGTAGCCATCTCTAAGGAGAGGAGAGAGGAAGAAGAAAAAAAAGAAATTTACATGATAGCTTTATTATATATTTAAAAGAACGAGCAAGTTGTACATAATAGATCTGCAGTTTCATGTGTAACCATCTTTTTAAAAAATTGTACTATGCTATGGAAATGCTTGTTTTATTCCATAAGTTAAAAATAAAATAAATAAGAATATAAGAAAATAACTGCTGAGATGAAAATCATTACTGAATTAGTGGAAAAAAAGAGAAGATATGATATACAAACAAAATAGCTCCACTTGACCTATTTAAATATATGCCAGAAAATGGCATATAAATTACTTTTCATTAACATGGATTATCACCACTTTTATAGCAATTTAATGGATGGAAAAGCAGTTGCCATAACAAAGAGGTCTAAAGACTCTAGGAACTAAGTCAGCCAGTAAACTTCATCTCCTTGCCAAATAGAAAGAAAAGGAAGCCAAGTATGACACTGCTTTAGAGTATAAACTTGGAAGATGGCAGAATATCTGGACCAGTAGTGCCTTATAAATGTGTGAGAAGCAATAGAAGAAAAATCCACTTTACAGAAGCTTGCAGGGATACTCAGTTGAGCCATATCACTCTAACACCATTTAAGGATAAAGCTGGATGGAAGGCAACTGGTGACAAGTAGAAAAGAATTATTCAAGATTTCTATGACAAACATGTTTTATCCATCAAAGGGTGGAGCAGCTCCAGTCCCCAGTGCACTGCACTGTGGAAGCTGAAAAGAACTTAGGGAGATAAAGACTAGAAGAGAAACTGAACCAAAGTAAGTATACAATGGAGGTCCATGCTGAGGATATTGAAGGAATGATTCTTCGGATAGACAAAAGAAGGGAAGTTATTCAATTTTTGGAAAAAGATCACAGATATCGCTTTTCAATAAAAATAGATGATTAAGGGAGGATTAATTACTTTTTGAACCTTTTAAAAATATTTGAGACATAGCAATATATAGTGGGTGGAGAGCTGACTTTGTTGTCAGGAAGACCTGGGACTAGTGCCTCCTGTATGCTTGGGTACTGAGGAAACAAATACAAAAGTGAGGAGACAATTCCTCTTCTTAAGGTATTGTATAATATCTACTAACCACAGAGTGTGAAGAGAAGTCAAGTAAAAGAAAGTCAATGAGAATATGTGGACTCCCTGTACATGCTTTATGACTAGACATGGATAAGAATTACACAGAATGAGAACATTACCATTTTCACATCACTGAGATCATAAATACACTGAAACATGTTTTTAACTTTTAAAAGTTACTCTGAGTTCTTTGCAATCCTCCTATGATGTACGGATTTAACATAAATCCTATGTCCTTAGGATTAAATGGAAGGTGTTAATCTCTTTCTGGGTATAGTTGGGATTAGATTTTCCGAGACAGGGGGATTTTTAGGGAGAGGATGCTTTGGCATGTCTTCCTTGTTTTTTTTATGAAATCATCTGTTTTCATCATGGCTATCACTATCCATTTCACCAGAACCCATGAGGACAACTGATGGAATAGAAACATATTTGTCAGTTCAGGCTTCTCTTGAATATGATGGCATCTTTTGTCAAGATATATAAATATGCTTCATTAGCATGGGGCATTGTTCAAGGACCCCTTTGCCTCAGAGTGGTGTTGGTGGTTTTCAAAGGGAATCAATGACAAGAGTGTGTGATGACTGACATTTTGACTTGAGGCTTGAATTGGATTTAAGTGAGGCAGAGTTTCACAAAGTCATAAGCTTCACTCTCTCTTCCAGAATTGTTGAGGTCCAGTGGCAAGACAAAAGTCAAGACCATTAGCAGTGGCCCAGGATGCAATGGATGGGTTTGGCATCTTCAATGTCTTACCAAGCTCTAAGTGCTCCACAGTGCCTGCTTCAGCTGTCTTCATGGCCTGAACTTAAATGAATTGTCGATTTGGAACTATTTCCAAGTGTCTTTTTTGCTGTTGATATCTACTCTTTTAGTCCCAAGTTACTCCTACCCTCTTGGAGCAAACCAGACTCCCATAGAACATGAAATGTACACAATGAGTTTTAAAAGAAGTTGACCATGATAACATTTGGCTAAAATATTCTAGAAGGTTAAAAATCATCCCTTCTTACAAGGTTCAACTGACTGTTTCAGAGTCCAAGAAGAATAATGTTGGTGACATATGTTATTACCAGCAGTTATACCAATTAACTTGGTATTTGTACTGATGACTCTTCCCTCTTCTGCACAACTGAAAAAAAGTTTATTTGCATTATCTCCCCTCAATGTGATAAATCATCAGGCAACTTGGCTGGCATCTTTCAAAACAGTGAAGTGTGAAGTTTGTCTCTGATACCTTTCCATCCACCCTTTCAGTGACCTTCTCGTAAGTTCTAGTGCCCCTAGCTTCCTGCGTAGGCACATCCCACTTGGTTTCCATCTTATACCTTACTCAGGTGAGTTGTGAATTGCCTTGGCCAAATGTATTCCCTATAGGTATTTCTTGGTACCCTATAACTAAATGTGTATCCATTCTATATGACTCTATATGCATTAGTGGGAAAATATGATTCAGGTTTTTTCTTTTTGGGTAAAAGTTACATAAATTTTATGTGTTTGCATCACATTTTGAGTATGTATTTTGGTTAATGTAAATTTCATATTAGCAACTGAATAGGAAGTTGATCAATGGAGGTTTGAGAGATACAGATTTAGTAGTAATAATCACCCATAGGGGTTACCCCAAGTTTCTGACAGTGATTTGTAGCAATCACCCTCCCTCTGGGGAAATCTTAACTTGAGAGTCATGGTCTGTTGAGGTAAAATGAACCACAGAGAAAAACAGAGTGTCTTTGAGAGGGCAGGGGGTGATGGAGAAAATTGCATTGTAGCTTGACTTATAATGAGCAAGAAGATACTACGTTGGTCAGTCTGGCTTTGAGTAGAAATAAAAGATTATATATATTAAACAATTTAAATGCATGTGCTGAGGATCTGAAATGGTAATAATTAGGTTTTCATAAATAGCATTCGAAGGCAGACCATATTTTCCAGTCACCTAATAAATATATAAATCATATATGTACGTATATATATGTATAATTATATATAAAGCTCAGTTTATGAGTTTTACATACTCTGCCCAGAATCAGATATTTCAGTTATTAACTTAAGACAGGATGTCTTGTCCTTGTACTTGGGAGAACAAAGTCCTAGTGAGAATCTGCTGATGTTTATGTGCTGTCAGAGGACCTGGACTGTTAGGAGAGTTCTTGGCAGGCCAGGGACTTGTGAGCAAACTTGGCTCATAGGATCTTATCTGAGGGAACCCCACCTTAATTTGCAGTTAGGTAGGAGTAGATAGAGGCAACCAATTGTGACATTCTAAACCAGTTTTCCAATTGATATGAAGTCATTTCAAAAGATGTTTCACAGCTTGGAAAGTTCTACAACATCCATGTGAAATTCTTCTTCAGGGGCCAGAAAGATGCCTGGTTCTGGCCACATTTGGGGAGATTATTGGTGGGATGGCAAATCAATCTGCACTCACCTTTAAATCTCTTTCTAGTATAGCCTATCTCTTTTACGTACAATAGAATAACTGGATTAACTCTGAGGGACAGACATGAAATTTCTATAAGCTTGGTATTGGACAGGAGTCTGTTTGCATATCAACTTTATCCATGGAATAAAAGACAAGGAGAAAAAAAGAGGGGGATGTACTTTTCTCACTATTGTTCAGCAACAAGAGAATGTCAGATTCCTCTACTTTATCTGGACTTCTCTATCTCTCTTTTTTCCCCCTGCTAAGTAAACAGTAGAACTTCATCCATTATTCAGCTATCAGAGACTGTCAGGATTTTCTGGCTGTGGAACTTGGGAGTTCTTATGTTTCTTTCAAAATGTGGAAAATTGTATTTGCAAAGCTGCTGGAAAGGGAAATAAAGAGAGATATCAACTTCTACAAAATAATTAATCCTTGTGAGCATCTCCCCCAGAGGGCTGACTGGAGTTTTTCTTTAGTAATGGGAATTTAATTTTATCCTTTTTTTTGGTTGCCATTATTCACATTTAACTACCTGTAGCAAGTACTATGAAGGATCAGGATTACTGTAAACAGAATCTGGGTGTAAAGAGAAGGAAGTGCTTTGAAAGTGTACCCCATGAGAAAATTCAGAGAAGAGCAATGTACTTTTTGTATGATAAAGCTAGTTAATAAACAAACTCCTGCCCCCCTCCCCATTCTTTCCAAGCTTTTCTTTCAGTGCCTTGGGCAGCCTTTCTGCCATATTTTCAATGTTGAATGCAACAGTTTAAAGCTTTTTAAATACATTTCCTGTGTCACAAGCTGAATGTGTCAGAATGTCTACTTGAATGTGAGGATACTGCATATGTAAATATATTTACTTCCATCTATATATCTATCAAAGAGAGTGATTTGAACTGCAAGGGGTCCAGTCAACATTATTTCATCGTGGTTCTTCTTGTCTGATTGTTCTTTTTCAGTTTCCTTTTGCTGAATTTTCATCTCTTTTCTGCCCCCTAACTATGGATATGCCCTCAATTTCAACCTGGGTCATCTTTTTATCTTTTACTACACTTTCTTAGTGACCTCATCAGTTCCTATAAGTTAAATTATTGTCTGTATGCAGATGGTTTCAGATGCATACATCCAGCAGTAATCTGCCTCTGGAACTGCAATTCCACATTATCAAACCATATTTGAATATATTGAAATGGATGCCCCATAGGCATTTCAAACTCAGCATGTCCAAACTAGAACTCATATTTTCTCCAAATCTCCTTCCTCTCTCCTCCCTCACTTTTCAGTTTCTGTCATAGGTGCCATCAACCTTCCAGTCACCTAGTTCCTCAACTTTGGAGTCATCTATGACGAGTCATTTTCCTTCTCTCCTGCCCCACCATATCCAATCAGTTGTCAAATCTTATGGATTCTATCTGCCTCCACCACATTCTTTGAATCCACTCCCTTTTTACTCAGAAGACCACAACCACAGTTTAGGTACTCATAATCTTTAGTCTGAACTAGCCTCCTAATTGGCCTCCTCGTTTCCAGTCTTTCCCCTCTCCAAATCATCTTCTATGCTTCTGCTAAGATAATCTTTGGTTAAAAGTCTGACCTGATTACTCCCCTGCTAAAAAAAAAAAAAAGATTCCAGGAACTCCCTCTTGACTCTAGGATAAAATGTCCTATTGACCTTTAGTCTTTCACCATTTGGTTCTGTTTTACCTTCCCAGGTTTGTCTGACATTATACCTCATTCATGGTCTGTATCCATAGTCCAGCCAAACTGATTTATTTTCTGTTCCCTCTACTTAACATCTCATATCTTGCCTCTGTACTTTTGTACAGGATTTCCTCCCCTCTCCTCGCACCTTGCCTGAAATGTTTGCTTCTTAACTCAGCCTCCCAGAATCCTCAGCTTTCTTGAAAGCTCAGCTCAGGTATCTTTTCAAACACTAACTTTTCCACTTGTTAGTGTATCTTACAAAATCACTTTGTATTTGTTTTGCATGCATTTCATATTTATTCATATTTGTATGCAGCAACTGCAAGGTAGAGACCTCCCAACTCTCTAGACTCTCTCTTCATCTGCTGGGGCTTTCTTATTAACCTCACATGTATCAGGATGCTTCCCCAAAGGAGCAACCACATGGTTTCAACTCACTGTTAGGTATAGCCTTGGTATAGGATAATTACATATCTGAAATCACAACTGGAGACCTGGATTCCTCATCTCATTTATGAAGGTCAGGTACAATGACACCATTACCCCTTAAATATGAAACACTTACTTAACAGGAAGACAAAATCATGAATACTAAAAAAACCCAAAAAACCAAAACACTCCACTGATAAATGTGTCACACTTTCCTACCAATGCTCCTAGTGTCTGATAAGACAACAGGCACTAACTTGTATAAGTCTAATTGTAATAATAACCTCATATTTAAATAGTGCTTATATAGACGTGAAATACTTCATAGGTACTATTTACTTTGATACAACAACCCTGCAAGATAGAGTAATTCTTTTGTAGATGCAGGAACTTGAGAGGTCGAATAGTCAGTAAATAATTGAGTTGGGGCTTGAACCCTCGTGCTGGCCTTTCTACTATACCATGGAGTCCTGATGGCTTCATGCGATGGATTAGTGCCTTAGGGACACAATGACTAAAAAATAAATAGACCCAACCCAAACTGAAAAAATCCTTTCCTCCAAATAGTTTGTATTCTTTTAGATAATCTTCATATTCTCTCCTTACTGTGAGATCATGTGATTCTGGGGAACATAAGGCAAGTCTACTTTGTGTGAATGCAGTTTCATGATGAAAAGTACCATGGAAACATAGGAATATCATTAATTGGGCTGTAGAACTTTCAGCACCTGTAGTCAGCCAAAATGACCTGGCTATTGTCATTATTGTTTCTGCGTCTGATATGGAGCTATTGGTTGCTTGTCTTCACTTGTCCCTCCCCTTTCCTCTTCTTGATTAGAGGATGAAAAGTAGAGAGATGGGTTAAGTGGAAGAGAAAAAGAAGATTTGTGAAATCTGTAAATATTTTATTTTTTTCTATCCTTTGACGCTTTATGACTCTTATTTCCTAAAATTCAACTTCTGCCTCTTTTGCAAAATATCCAGAAAAGAAGACATCACTTCCATCATCGTCATCATCATTATCATCGTTAATTACTATGCCTTCTATATTGACTTAGAGGAATAGGTCACTATTTTGCTTCAAAAAATCCAACTGTACTCAGGGATACATCATGAACAGCCTGTGAGATCCGTATGGGGTCTTGGGCATGCAGAACTGAATTGGGGGCAATTTATACCCTAAAGCATTGCCAGAGGACATCATCATTTTACAGCTTCTAATTTTCACCTCAGTGACCTGTAAATTCTTCTGGAAAACTAATAAGATTAAATTCCTGTCTCATACCCTGGTTACTTTATACAGTTTCACAAAGAGTATGGCTCACATTTACCTTATAGAGTAATGCACAAGTGTCTCACTCTCTCTGTCACACAAACGCACTCACACACACATGTTCCAGTTCTACTATATTCAGGAAAGAAAAAAAAGACCAAACCTCTGGGGTACAGTGCTTTGTAGTTTGAAGTTATAATTGGTTGCCTGCCTCCTTGTCATTATATTCCTGTTGATCAGCAAAGATTAGGCTGAACCAGACTCTTCTCAGCCATTGTTCTGAACCGGACACTTTTTAGCTATTATCTGTTCTGAAGATCAATACAGACTGCTTGGGCCAAATGGATCATGGGAAATGGAAGTCAAATTGACTATGGCAGATATATTGCCAACTTAGTCATATGAGACCTGATTTTTCTATACCTACTAATACGGTTGGAGAGGCCTTCCTTAGGACTCTCTAAAGAAAAAGAAAGTATTCTGCAATAGCCCAAAAGGTAAAGCAATCTTACATCACATTAAAAAAGGTATACTTTTCAGGACAAGAGAGGTAAGGCCTCTTGTTCCCTGCCTTGGACCACATCAACTTTGTGTGATCAGTCTTAGAAAGGATACTGATAAACTGGAGATTACATAAGGCCCAGGAAAGGTTGAGGGCCTGGAGATCATGCCTAGTGAGAATAAATGGAAAGAATTGGGGATAGAGTCTGGAGAAGAATGGTCATGGGGACCCAATAGCTCTCTAAGTAACTAAAGGCTTGTCATATGAATGAGATATTAGACTTGTTCTGCTTGGCCCTTGAGGACACAGCTAAAACAAATGGTTTAATGAACCAGCTAATTAATTAAATTATTTAGAAAGAGGCAGGTTTAGGCTCATATTATTACATATTATATATATTAGGTTTATGATATAAGGGAAAACTTCCTCACCATGATAGTTGTCCAAAAGTGATGTAAGTAGTGACTTCCTCTCCCTAGGACTCTTCAAGGCAACATTGGATAACCACTTGGAAAAAATGCCTTAGATAGAATTCTTATTCAGGTACATGTTAGATTAGGTGACCCTGAGGAACAAAGGAGAACCAGTGAACAAAAATCCTTTTCAGTTTTCACCTTCCACTTATGAATATGAACTCTGAGAAAATCTAGAGGCAGTTGCTAATATCTTTATTTTTCATACCTGTTCTCTGCTACTCTCCCTTTGATTATTAGACATTTTCTGAGGTGGGGAGGAGGTCATCTATATCTCTTATGTAGACAGAGACACACAAAACCCTTAACAAGGGTTAACTAGTATCTTGTGAATGTGTCCACACACTAATTTTAGTGAAACCCATTTTTTCAAGCTCTGTTTGGATATTATTAGACTCCTCACTTAAATTAATTCCTTTTTTCTCTGAACTGTTGCCCTGGCATTAGCATAAGGTAATTCTTCTCTCTCCCCTTTTAAATATACTGGCACTTTATTGAATATGTTGGTTATACTGAACATTAAAATAATGACTAATACACAAGGGGCCAATTTAGTAGGAACCCTTAACCATGGCTTCCTGCAACTGGGCCCCTGTTGGAAATATATAATTACAGATTAGTAATTGTAGATAACAGAGCACTGGAAAATTGAGGGCATTCCATTAGAAGTCAGCCCTCTAGCTCTTTTAAATGTAGGTTTTAAAAAATGAAGTTATCTAGGGTGTAATCCTGTTTTATCTCTAACTCTTTCCTTCCTTACCTCTTTTGGCCTCCCACTTCAGTCTTTATCATTTCCAGTTTGATGAAGCCTAGAGTTTGAAATGACCAGATTTTTCAGGAAAGAAACAATCTCTGTTTTTCTGGGTAAGATTAGGATTTTATTCTTACCCTCTAGACCTTGTTAGGCATGAGAAATGCTTCAGGGGAAAGACTGGTTTTTGGAAGTCATTTTTACACTAATCTAATACCTAGCTTTTCTGCAAAGATTCATGTGTTTCTTTCCCTATATTTATATAATTTAAAATATGGTTGCCTTATTAAATTCTATTTGTCAGAGAGTAAAATATTCAGTCTAGATGTCTGCCATCAGACTGGGAACTCCAGGGACTGTCTTTTGCCTTTCTTTGTATCCCTAGAGCTTAGCATAATGCCTGGCATGTAGTAGGTGCTTAATACATGTTCAAAGACTAACTGAGGTGTAAAAAAGCTATGTATAAATGTTGTATTATGGGATGATCCAACTGATTCATGAAACATAATCTGACAACCTCAAGACCTGGCCCAGTTTCTTGTTGATAATAAGTGCTTAACAAGGGCTTGTTGGAATTAATAATTAGTATTCCCATACTGCCTCAAGGTTTCTAAAATTCTTTGTAAGCACCTCATTTGATACACATAATGATTGTATGAGGTAAGTACCACCATAATTCCCCCTTGTGCAGACTCAGAAACTAAAACAGAGACATTAAATGACTTGCCTATGGCCACACAATGAGCCATCAAAGAAGGTCTAATTAGAACATGTCTCTCCCTGCCCCATGTCCAGCATGCCTTCCACTTCACAGGGCACACACAGTACTTGGCACATGTTAGGCACTTAAATAAATGCTATCGAATCATTACGCTGTTCTACCTCATGTTATAGAGGTGAAGTATCAACATAGTGTGGTAGGAAAAGAAAAACAAATAAAACATTGTATTTGGGGTCAGGAAAGTTACGTTGCAGTCCTAAATCTTTCTCTAAATGACTATTGCACTTTAAAAAATTGCCTCTGTGAGCTTTATTTTCTATATCTATAAAATGTATTGAGCCAATCACTCAATAAGCATTTGTTATGTACCTACCATATTTGCAGGCACTGTGCTAAGGATTGGGGATACAAAGAAAGGGAATAGGCCACCTGGGTCCTCAAGACCCAAGACCAAGGCAAATGAGGGAGGCAGTATGAAAACAATTATGTACAAACACGATATATACAGCGGAAAGTGGAAATCGTCTCATAGGGAAAGCACTGGTATTAAAGGGTACTGGGAAACGCTTCTTGCAGAAGGGGGGATTGCAGCTTTGACTTGAAGGAATGAAGGGGAGCTAGAAGATGGAAATGAGGAGGAGAGATTCCAGGCGTTGGAGAGATCCAGCAAAAATATCATCATAGTAGGGAGATGCAGCATCATGTGAACAATAGCAAGGAGAACAGGGTCATTACAGTTCTGACTATATGAGTGGGTAGGTTGGTGGGGTGGAGTAAGATGTAGGAAGACTAGAAAGGCATCCAGATTATGAAGGGCTCTGAATTTTATATTTGATCCTGGAAATAACAGGGAACCACTAGAATTTATTGGATATGGGGTGGGAGGGTATGTGTGTGTGACATAGATCTGTTATTTAAAATTTATTTGCCAACTGAATTATATATTTTTTTTAGATAAAATTGACTTGGGGCAAACTTTGGCAGGTTGCCTCCGTTTATCCCCAAATGAGAACATCATATCTTGTCTGAGAACCATTATCCTGCTACATCAGTAGGACAAAAGGAGACAAGCAAGTACATAGTAATGCTGAAAGACCACTGTGTTTGTAGTCAGGGGATCTGAGCTTGACCATTTACTACTGTGTGACCTTGGGCAGGTCACTTCAACTTTCTGAATCTCAGTTTCCTTCTGTGTAAAATGAGGTAGCCAGACTAGATGATTTCACAAGTCTTTTCTGGTTCTAACTCTGTGAATTTTGTTTGTTTATTTAGCTTCGAGACCAATGATCTTTCTGCTGCCTTATGCGAAGATCTTATTATTTTAGTTTTTAGGTCATTTGGTTGCGTGATGGAAGGGACCAGGATTCCTACTCAAAGCTTTTCCTGTTTGCTAGAATCTGTCAGAGTTTGAACTATGCTGGAATAACCTCAAATGATCTACGGTCATCTACATGCCATGATGAAGCTTTGAAGAAAGATATTTGTGGAGGTACTCTTTTAGTTCTGGGGAGTCGAAATTTATATAATGAAAATGCCATTTGTCTGTGAACAATATCAGATCTGAAACAAGGGTTATTTGCTATTTGTATACTCATCCTATTGAACAATAAGCTCCTCAAGGATAAGAAATAAGACTTCCTCATGCCAGTATCCATCTCCTTGAAACCTTGTACAGTACCTTGCACGTGGAAAACCCTTAAATAATCTGATGAATTGGATTTTATGGAAGAGAAAGAAGAGGAGGAATCTCTTTGACTCAGAGAGAATGTGGTCAAGTAATCTGGAAACCTTCATGTCAAAAAAAAGAAGAAAAAGAGAAACTTTCATATAACCCTTGTATATGTTCCCTTATCTCTTGTCATATGCCCACCCTCCTAGTTCAAGACACTCAGATTCTTACAGTAATTTCCCAATAGCTTCCCTGTCTCCTCTCTCTAATCAGTCATCCAAACAGGCTGTAAAGTAATTTCCTAAGGTGCAGGTCTGAAAACATATTTCCTCCTACTGAAAAAATAGAAGCAAAAAAAATTCTTCCATGGCTCCCTATTTCCCCTAGGATAAAAAACAAATCCAGCAACCTGACACTTTGAGCCCTACAATGTCTGGTTCTAACCTTTATGTTCCAGCCTTTTTTCTTTTCTCCAGTTTATGCCCTTTATCTTTGAGTCAAACTGGACTGTTTCATCAGCTACTACTGTCATCCACCACCTCTCTGCCTTTGTATGAGCTGTCTGCCTTCCAGGAGGGTGTTCTCTTCTTGCCTTCTTCTTAGAAGGCTTATATTTATTCAAAGCCCAATTTAGATGCCTTGGTCTCTCTAAGAATGTCCCCTCAGTTTTTAGTGCCTTTTCCAGTTATTTTGCCTTTACTTGCCTGTGTACTCTGTGGTATCTCCAATTAAAAGGTAAATTCCTTGAGGACGGCACCATTTTCATTTCATTTAGGGGACTTTTTATCCTCATGTTGCAATGTCTTGTGCATAATAGATACTTAAGATTTGTTAAATTCAGTTGTTTCTGCAAATGATCTCCTTGCCCTGAAGTAAGTATCTCAGAGAGGTAAGGATTCTTAAAGATGGATAGCACTTTATTCTTGGTGGCCTATACTGGATAGTTACGTACAAAGAAAATGCCTGCCTGCATGGGAAATTATGAAAACTATCAGGCATTAAGGGTTAATGAACAGGTGTGAGATTGATGCAACTAAGAAAAAAAAAGGAGGAGGGAAATCATCGTTGCTCATTATGTTTAATCTTTAGAGATAAAGTAAGGCAAGGAATGGTGTATATCCAGGGGTTAATTTTTGGTAAATCTCTTTCTGAAACAAGCAGTTTCTTTTTTTCAACTATATAGCTAGTGGCCTTGTCTTTAGCGACTCATTCCTCTCCAGATGAATTCCATTATTGGCAGCTTCACAGAGAGAGTTAACATGACTATATTCAAATCTCTATATTACCACTCCAGAATCAATGCTGATTGGGTTTGGGATCTTACTAGAAAAACTGGCCCTACCAGCATTAAGATTGCTAAATCTTACATCCTTTGGGTTCATAGGAAGAAGCTTCCACATCTGGTGCACTTTCCCCCCAGGTGTTCCCTGTTAAAATTCTGGGATTTCATTTTCATTTTAGGGTCTTAATTCTCATGGATCCCTTCTTTCACTTTACTCCTTCCTGATCATAGTAAAATTTAGTAGGATTTTAGAGTACATGGAGTCCCTTTGAAGAATCCTTCCATAATACTAAAAATAGTCTTAGATAGTTCTTACAGGTACATGGCACCCTCTGAACCTGAAGGCACAAAGTCATCACAGACTACTTCCAAGTGATTTTAACTGTGCCAGGGCTCTGGAACAGCATGCCAGTTGAACCACAAAGACACGAGTCACCCTGAGGGGAGCACACGCACCACCTACTCTTCTGGCCACCTTCCCATAAAGGTTGGCATAACAGGAGAGTACACTGTTGCATACAGAAAAGAGGAGACATTTGGAGACTCAAGACTACTGCATTTATACTGCCCAACTGCAACTAGAATACTATATGCTGGCTTCTGTCACATTTTCTCTCACTGTAGCATTCTGAGTTAGGTGAACAGTAAGGGGCCAGTCTCATATATACCAGCAACAACTTCGTTGCATCTTTCACTTAAACACACTGGTTGCCCACAATTCTGGAGCAGGCAGAAAGACCAATGAAGTTCCATACTTCAACTGCTTTGCCCTCCCCATGAGGAGTGATAATAGTAGTAGAATAAAAAGCAGTTACATCCAGATTGTAGAAGACTTTAAAGACCACTCTAAGGAGACTGATTTCAGAAAACAAACAAATGTAGAAAGACTTACATGAACCAATGCAAAGTGAAGTGAGAAGAACCAGGAGAACATTGTACCCAGTAACAGCAGTAGTGTATGATCAGCTGTGATTGACTTAGCTATTCTCAGCAATACAGCGATCCAAGATATTTACAAAGGACTCATGATGAAAAAATGCTATCTGTCTCCAGAGAGAGAACTGATGGAGTCTGAATTCAGATTAAAGCATAGTACTTTTCACTTTATTTTTGTGTTTGGGATTTTATTTTCTTTGGGTATATCTTCTTTCACAACATGACTAATATGGTAATATGTTTCGCATGATTGAACACGTGTAACCTGTATCAAATGCATTACCATCTCAAGGAGGGGGGGCATGAGGGAAGGAAGGAGGAAGAAAATTTGGAATAAAAAAATGAATATTAACCACCATGCTAAGGTAGTTGGGCTTTCTTCATCATGCAGTGTGGGGCCATTGAAGAATTTTGAGCAGAGGTATAAAATAATTAGTGCTATGAATTAAGAAGATTATTCTGATGTTGACATTGAGGATAGATTAGAGTGAGAAGAGACTGGAGGCAGAGAGACAACTTAGAAGTAAGTAATAGTCCAGGTGACTAAAGTGAAAACAGTTATTCCTAAGAATCAAAAGTATATAAATGCTTAATGCTAGAGCTTTTTCTCCTTTTGAGAGGGTTGGGGAGAGAAGGCTGGGAGAATGTGGGCACCATTAGCACAGATAATAGACACTGGGAGAAGTAGGGATGAAAAGGATATGGGGAACTGGGTTTTAGGTATTTTGAGCTGAAATGTTTTTCCTTTATTCTCTTCTAAGGAATGTGACACAATTGAGTGTCTAGACAAATATAAAACATGAAAAAATCATCAAATGTCATTGGCTTAATAATTTTTTAAAAATTTAGAAAGACTGGTGCAAAGAAAAAACAACTGAATTATTCTAGTCCTTTGACAACATTTCTTACTTTGTCTTTGAGAGCTTCCAATCTGATCTTACTATGAGAAAGTTCCCATTACCTATAGGAGAAATGAAGAAGACAGAACAGATATCTTTGGAAAAGGAGTAAGAAATCAAGTTTAAAACCATGAGATTAAGATCTTACAAATCTCATAGAAAAACACTGGTTGGTCCAGCTTGTCTGCTACTAGCTGGGAAAAAAAAGTATTGAATTGATGTGAGCAGCATGTTTTAGACATAGATTCCTGGAGGGTCGGAATGCTTATGGCTCTGCTTGCCCTTTACAGGTTCTATTCAGTCTGTGTGCTGCCATGTTCAATCACTGATACCAGGTGTCCCGACTGATTCAATATCCCTCAGCAGTGGTAGGAAAGCTCATTGAATTAGACATATCACTAAACCTTAATTGCCTGATGGAAAATAAACACTCCTGGTTACGTGATCCTGCCGCTCACTGGAATAGCACCAAATCAAGGAGATCTGTGATAAGGAACAATTTATTATGAAAGGAAGGTTACGTTTCTCCTTAAATCTCCCTGAGTTGAAATTAAGCCTATGAAATAATTCCAGATAAGAGCTACCAGTTCAAATAAACTCCAATTATGAGGAGTGAAAATTAAACATAACCAGATGCTTGAAAATGTTACTTAAAGATGCCACTGCTGGCTTGACTTGGATATATTTAGAAGCTATTTAAACCTCGATCCATCTTCCATGCAGCTGCTAAAATAATCTCCTCCTAAAGTGCAAGTCTGACCACATTGCTTCAGTGTGTCCCTTTTGCCTACAGGATAAACTACAAATGCTTTATCTTAGCATTTAAGAACAACAGTAATGTCATTTTATGTATCTCCCATTCTAGCCAAACTGAGTTTCCATCCATCCATCCATCCATCCATCCATCCATCCATCCATCCATCCATCCATCTAGCCATCTGTCTGTCTGTCTCTTGATATCTTCCTGCCTTTCCCACCCCTCTGCTTTTCTCATCCCTGTAACACATTTTCTTCACATTTTTGCATTTTGGAACCCTTCCTTTAGAGAGGCCATCTTGTATGCTAGATTTGGATTCAAGTGAGACCAGGTATTAGATTCTGGTTCTGACACTTGAGTAACTATGGACAACTTAATCTCCTGAAATTGTAATTTCCTTATCTGTAAAATGGGCTAGCAAAAGCCTGCAAGTACTTTTATCCAGGAGCTCTTGGGAAGCTTGACAGAGAGCAATTTAGAAACCCTAAAGTTTAATGCAAAGCTAAGTTATTCTTCTCTTCCTTCAAGGTTTAGTTTAGATTCCATCTGCTTTCCGTGAAATCTTCCCTGTCTACTCCATCTGAAAAAGATCTGTCTCTCCAGTCTCAAATTCCCTAAAATACTTTATCTGGATATTTTCCCCTGCTCTTACCATACCTCCTATGGTATGCTAGATTTGAAGTTAGGAAGACGAGTGAGAATCCTGCCTCAGATACTTATTAGTGTTATAACCCTGGGCAAATCATTTAACATCTGTCGAGTTTATACTTGTATAGATAAGCCAGCACCTACTTCGTAGATTTGTTGTGAAGATCAAATGAGATAGCATGTAAATTTGTGTATGAATTCTATCTATGTCCCTATCATTGATCTTTTTTATCACCTATGACTGTATTTTTTTGCAAAGCGCTTTTTATACCTCATCTCATTTGTAATAACCAACTTTCAACAATCTTGTAAGTTAGTTACTACAGGTCTTATTATCCCCATTTTATAAATGAGCAAACTGAGGTTTAAGAGGTTTATGATGCAGCCAAATCTCATAGCTACCAAGTGTCAGAGGCAGGATTCAAATCCATACCTCCCTGATTTCTAGACTACTACTTTTGGAGATATGTCTCATCTCTCCCTCCCCCTCTATAATTAGACTGTTAATGCCTTGAGGGCAGAAATTATATTATATTTCAATCTTTGTATTTCTAGTACCTAGCAAAGTGCCTGGAACATAATGGGTGGTTAAAAAAAATGTTTAATTGTATAATGCTAGGGAAACACATAAGTGTTCTTGGTACCTCAGTCCCTTCCTTTATAAAATGAGAATGAACTCTTGACATAATTCATATGAAAGTTCGCTATGATGTTCCTACAGTATACAAAAGGAAAACACAATTGGTATAACACACGCATATTAACATGATATTTTTGTGTGTGCATACTTCTTTTTCCCTTCTCCTCTTCTTCCTTCTCCTCCTCTCCCTCCTATTAGATATGGCAAGTACCCCCAAATAAGCATGATTTATTACTTCTTAACTTTGTTCAGTGATAGCACCAAATCCAGAAAGAGAGAAATAATGTATTTGTCAAATTGTACAAATTAGAGACCCCACAGAATGAAAGGATTCCTAGAGAGTTCTCTCTGCCCTTTCATTGGCTGGTTGCCAATGCTGTGAGGTTGCCTGGAGAGTCCCACAGCTTGTCTTACTGTGCCCCATGGAGTGTACAATATCCCCTGCTACTAGTTTGAAATGGCTTCCAGGAGGTAGCTGACCAGGAGGCCTTTCCTGGGGACATGGGAGCAGCAGAGCAACTTTTGTTTGCGTGGTCCAGGGGAACCTGTTAAATGTGCTGCCAACAGCAACAACTTTCCTTCTCTCCTGCCCCTCCCCCCCACTTCTGGCTGGCTCTCTAGAATAAATGAAAAATGTCGGGCCTCTTCCTGTCTCTCTCCTCATCTCCTGCCTTCCCTCCTTTGGTGTCTTCTCTTTAGCTCTAAATTTTGGAAAGTAAAAAACAGAGATTAGGTGGAATTTATGGCCTACCTTCCCTGACTTTGCCTGAAAACTGACCTTTGTAGTCCTCAAGGCCCAAATGTTACCAAGACCGCTTCTGAGAATCTTTCTCTTGTCAGAAAAAACCAAAACAACTTTTTCCTTTTTGAAAGACTTTGGGAGAGTCTGAGTAGCAGAATGACACAATGAACCTAAGAAAGAAATACTTAAAGATCTTAATTCAGCACTGTGAGGAGAAAAGGTACTCCCTGGACTAGATTCAGTATATCTGGGTTTGAGGACTGGTTACATTCCACTAACTAGCGGGGTGACCTTGAGCTAGTTTATTAACTTCTGTTAGGCTCCATTTGCTCACTTGAAAAAGGGGAAAAGGGTAGAACTTGATAATCTTTTTTATTTTTACAAAAATTCAATGTTATATAAATGGCCATCATCATTATCATCACATATTCAATACATTGACAAAAGCAAAGGAGTATTAGTTCTAGATGACAAGGGCTGCTCTTTTCCATCAGGTAACTCTAAGTCTGAGGGTTTCCATTCATATTTTTCAGTTTTGTAACTCTTATTAAGCCTGATTCTTCCAGAGTAAGAGTTACTAATGACTATTAGAAGAAGGGAAGGGAAGCAAAGAGGTGGATAATCCACATGCTGTAAAATCTCACCTTGAATTGAGTGTGCAGTCTATGTGCAATTATTGGGCCCCATCCTGTCAGGTGAATAAAGCACCATTCTCAGAATAAACCAGACATCTGGGACACACACATACACACATACGCATATAACACACATATATGTAATATAATATTTGTATATATACACATTTCTATAGATAGATTTATATGTGTGCACACATATCTACATATTTCACAAAGAACCATAAAATATACACATATGTATTATACACACACATACATATTACATACAATGTACTATGTAATATATGCACATATACACACATGGACATACATGTGTATGCACATATGCACATTTAATAAAAATCACAAAGTATTCATAAATATATGTATATATACACATATCATACAGTCTCTGTATATGCATATACACTTACATACACAATGAATATGTATATATGTGTGTATACACACATTTCATAGTGAATCAGAGTATACATACACATATGTATATATGCGCATATTTTATATATAATATATAATCGTCTATATAACATGGATGTACCAAATATATTATACAATATATGTATATTTAAATACAATACATGCACATGTGTAAATGTATGTATATACACATATTTCACAAAGAATCACAAAGTACACGTTCATCAATATGCATATACATATACATACATAGAATTCTTTTTTTTTTAATAGACACAGTTCTTCAGGAGACTGAGGTACTAGGAAGAAAATTCCTACTTCAGAACAACAATTGAGATTTCCTTCTTGCTACCTTCAGACTCTGTAAGGAAGTGAAAGGAAAAGAGGCAGGGCTCCACTACATGTTGCCAAGTTAGCAGTTATTAAAAATGTTTCCTTGGGGAAGAATTTCTATCTGTTATTTAGAGTGAGGCAGTAGAATTACCAGCGTATTCCATCCATCCATTTATCAGACACCAAAGGACTCTTGATTCCTGAAAAAAAAAACAAAACAAAAAACCCCAACAGTTTCCAAAAAGGTACCTTTGGGGACTGAAAACAAAACAAAACAAAATAAAAACACAGCCCTCCCAGAAGTGGCTACTGTACTGAGTATGTGGTATACTGCTGTGAGAAGTTGCTAGCTAAGAATGGACTTAAATCTCTGATAAGGATAACCTTTTACATTATAGATCTTTTCCTTCCCCTAATTTATTAAATGAGGAAACTATTCTCCTGATTCTCTGTCTTTAGGGCATGTCCATATAGCTGATCAAATGTGTTCAAGGTAATGACCCGAACTGGAATGTTAGCATGCTATACAATTTAGTAGAGGAAGCAAATAAGACAGGCAAATTAGGTTTGTTCTTCCTTGATATGTAAGTAGAACTGTATAGGACAAAGACTGATCGTTCTTGTTCTCTATCTCTACTTTCTTTATGTCTGGATGTGTGCACGTCAGCAGATTGGAAGAGTTTCATCTTTCCATTTACCTTATAATACTCTAGTTTATTGTTTGTAATTCTCTCTGTTTTTACTCATGATATTCCTTATTCAGGGATCTCCCCCTTCAACTTGTCTCTTTTCTCCACGAGCCCTACTCATCCAACTCCTACTCATTCTTTGAGGTTCACCTTAAAAGTCACCTCTTTCACAAAGCCTTCCCTGACCTCTCCAAGCCAAAAGTAATTGCTGTTTCCTCTGAGGATTTTATACCTTTGTTGGGTGTCCCAGTCTCTCCTCCCTTCATGTTTATTTTTTCTAACTGCAAGCCACATGACTTAACTCTACCAATATCAATGGTTTCTTATTGTCATCAAACTTTGTCATCATGGATTCTCACTCAATTCTTTAATAAAAGGAAAATCAAGGAGCTCCATTTCAACTTCTTCATGATAAAAATTTTGCATAGTTTTTGGTTGTTGTTAAAGAAATTAGAATCATTAATTACTACACAAAAATGTACATTGACTTACAAATACAAAAGAAATAGTTAAAAATTCACAGAAGTCTTTGAAGTCAAATCTAGTTATCTTTAGAATCAAGGAGGATACTAAGCTGTAATCTTCCCTTTTGTGGGTGTTCATCCTTCATTGCTGAAGAAGACAATGCGACCAGAGAAATGATGATATGACTTGCAGTTGACTTTGTTTTGAGTGAGGAAGGGCTGTGCAGGTCACCAGCCTCACTTCTCCTCCAGAGTCATCTGAACCCAGTGACCAGATGTTCATCAGGATGACTGGAGATGACCCAGGATGAGGCAATTGGGGTTAAGTGACTTGCCCAAGGTCACACAGTTAGTGAGTGTCAAGTGTCTGAGGTGAGATATGAACTCAGGTCCTCCTGACTCCTGCATTGGTGCTCTATCCAGTGCACCTATCTGCCCCAATCCTCCCTTTATATCCTGACTGGTATGTTGTTTGAACTTTCCTTTCTCTCCAGGGCCTACATCTCATCCTACGAGTCAATTGGCCTGTATTAGATGCCTGATCAAGTTGTGTGGTTGTTCATTCATGTCCAACTTTTCAAGACCCCCTTTGGGATTTTCTTGGCAAAGATACTGGAATGGTTTGCCATTTCCTTCTCCAGCTCATTTTACAGATGAGGAAACTGAGGTAATCAGACTTAAATGACTTTCCCATGGTCACATAGCTAGTAAGCTTCTGAGGCCAGATTTGAACTCAGGTCCTCCTGACTCCAGGCTTGGTTCTCTATCCACTGCACCATCTAACTGCCCCAGAGAAGATACCTTAGAAGTTATCTGTTCTTTACAAATGAGGAAACTAAGACTCAGAGAAGTTATGCTGTGCCCGTGGTCACATACGTATTAAAGAACAACATTTAGATTCAATCGTAGGTTCCAGGACTCCAAGTTCAATGCCAATGTTCTCTCTGCTAAATTTTGCATTCTTTCTTATTTCCCCCAGGACCTTGCTTCAGGCTGACTGAAATACTCTCTACCTTCTAAACATGCAGCTTGTTTTTAGGTTTCTGTTTTTTTGCTTATAGGATTCCTTATTCCTACAATTTTCTCTCCTCCCGTCTTCAATTCCCACCTACCTCATGTGCCACCTGCTTCCAGAAAGCCACCTGTGATCTCCTCCTTCCAGTAACAACATTCCCTCTGGAGACCTCACGTAGTACCTTATTTATAACTCTGTAATGTGCTTATCATAGTATGGTATAGCTAAATATAGCGATATCTTATCTTCTTAGGCTACAAGCTTCATGAGGGCAGATTCTGTCTTAGCTAAACTTTACATCTTCTGTACGACCTAGCACTGTACTCTGCACATACAAGGTACTTAATGTTTATAGTTACTCTGCTCAAATAGAGAGTTCCTGAGACATAAGGGACAGCTAGGTGGCTCAGTGGACAGTTCTGGAGTCAGGAAGACCTGAATTCACATCTGGACTAGCTGTGCGAACTGTGGGAAGTCACTTAGCCCTGTTTAACTCCTCTGTAAAATGAGCCAGAGAAGGAGGTGGCAAGCCACTCCAGCATCTTTGTCAAGAAAACCCCAGTGGGATCATGAAGAGCTGGACATGCCTGATGCAACTGAACAAGAATGACAAAAATGGGACATAGAACATTAAACATGAATTTGAGCTTTCTATGCTGCAAAGGTTCATAGCTGACTGTATTTTTTTTCCTGTTCCAAGTCTGGACAATTGGGACTTCCCAACAATCTAGCTTCCAGATTCTCTTGTAATTCATTTCTCAATTGCTTGGCAAAGTAGAGGCTACAGATAGGTTACCTTTTTCCTAAATCTATGAAGATAACTTGGCTTATCAGTTCCACCCATTTCCCTGCCTATGTTACCTATCTATCTCTAAGATAGCAATTTATAGGGAAATGGCTTTCTAGAACCCTTTTCAATAGAGGCTTATAGTAGGAAAAACCTTTGAAGTACTCCCATCACTTCCCTTTATGCTTCCCCCTTTCCCTGCCTCTGAGTAGAGATGGATTCATGGCATCACAAGGCCTCTTACTGAATTTTCACACTTGATTTTCTATTTACTTGTGTACATGTCTAATATCTGCTACTGGATTGTAAGATCCTTGAGGTCATGGGCAGTGTGTTCTTAATCTTAATATCTCTCACAAGGGCCAGTCCAGGGCCTTGTACAAAGCAGCTACTCAAAAATATTTGTTGAATGAATGAATTTCATGATGAAGTTCACAGGAATGAAAAATATAGGGAGTAGGGTCACAGTACTAAGGTTGAAACCATAAAAAACAGAGCCTGACGTCTACTGGAGGAGGATGGAAGCAGGGACGTAGAAACTGGCTGGTTATAGTAATGTCTCAAGCCCCCTGCCTCATTATATTTCAGAATTTGTTCTTTTTCACTTAAGGGATCTAGATACCCTGTCCCTTCCTCCCCATTCACAATGCATTGTGGTAATCAGTAGCTAGATGATCCTTGGCAAGTCACATGTTCTTTAATCCTCAGTTTCTATATAAAATGGAAATAATAATAATGGTAATAATAATAGTACTTTTCATATCTTCCCTCATGCTTGTTGCAAATCTCCATGGAGGTGAAATGTATGAAGTTCTTTGTCAACTTTAAATCACTATGTTCTTCTTATGGATTAGCCACTACAGATTTTTTCCCCCCTCAAAAGATAGAGCTGCAAAGTCAAGGCATCCAGGAAAGCAGATAGCCTGTACCCACAGAGATCCTAAATCAAGGCTCTCAAGTTACTAGAGCTTAAAGCTTTTGTTGCCTATATGATCACAAAAATAGACGACAAAATTTACTTAAAGCTGATTTTTGCATTCTTAGCACCAAGCTCCATGTTCAGTAGCATAGAACTTTGTAATATTTAGGGGAAACTTTCTATTTACCATCAGTGGCTCAGCTTGGTTTCTCCTCCATGGAACATCATGCCTGCCCTAGAATAAACTGACCTTCTGAAATCTCATTACCTGAAATCTTATCACCATGTAGAATGACTTAATTTTTAATGCACAATTCAGTTTCTTCTCCCCTGATTGGAGGGCTGGACAGTGGAACAAGACATTCTTCCCAAAGCCTTCATCTCAGAGGGCTCAAAACATGCAGGTAACTCTCTCCATTTTCCATCAATGACTTTGCTTAATTTCAACTCCATGGATCATGATGCCTCTATTCAGGGTACCCCTCAGTGCCACCTCCCTTTTGACTTCCCTGTTGTATATTTTTTCCAATAGATTCTAAGCTCATTGAAGGCAGGGACTGTCTTCTTGTTTCCCCAGAACTTAGCACAGTGCCACACATGGAGTAGAAACTTTGAACTGAAACATTTTCTCATCTCTGAGGAAGACTATTTCATGTTTAGTTCTGTGTGGGTAGAATCTAGGTAGGTAGATCATGGGTTCAGAGCTAGAAAGGTCCATAGAGACCATCTAATTTAACTCCCACATTTTACGAAGGGGACTTAATAGTCTCAAGTGATTTGTCCAAGGTAATACAGCTAGGAAATGTCAGAGGTACAATTTTAACCCAAGTCTTCCTGACATGAAGTCCAGCTTTCTATGCATGCTGCCACTTCAAAGCAGCCCAGCTTTCATCTCTCTAATCTTCTCCTTTCCAAGTTGATGTTAATGATCTCTCTAAAGAGAATTTGCTTTTTAATATTTCTACTCCCTGCCTTAAAAAAAAACCAATAATAACAGCAAGCATTTATATAGAACTTCAAGATTTTAAAGCATTTTGGAAATATTATCTCATTTGATCCTCAACATAACCCTGGGAGATGTTTAATTTTTAGATTTTTAATCCCTATTTGACAGATGAAGAAACACAAGTAGACAGAGGTTAAGTGACTTGCCCAGGGTCATACAGCTAGTAAGTGTCTGAGGCAGATTTGAGACTCAGGTCAGCCTGATTCTGAATCTAACCCTTCTAAGTACTGCACATCCTAGTTGCATCTTGCTATTTGACTGAAGACCACACACATTAAATAACGGTAAATTAATTTCCTGATGTGGCATTCTTCTTCCTTTTCTTTCTGACATTTTTGTAGTGCTTCTGAATTCAAAGCACTTTACATACATTATTTCACTTGAGCCTCTCAATAAATCACCTTGAGAATCAGGTACCTCTGCATCCCTGTTTACAGATAAGGAAACTGAAGGTGTCTCTGAGAAGGGGAGTTATATATCGATGATTACAAGGATAGTGAGTATCTGAGGCAGAATTTTTACTTAGGTCTTTCTGACTCCTGAGTCCAGACCTTTAGCTACTGTTGCTTTCTGTTTCTGTTCTCCTGTGCTACCTTTATTCTGTACTTGCTTCAGGAGAGATTTTGGAGTCAGCAAACATGGGATGAGAGGCTAAGCCTGTTTATTTGTATCTTGATGAATACAAAGTCATCCAACAATGGCTCTCCATGCTGGGGAAAGGATATTTTGGGTGTGCTTAGTGACAGAACAGAGCAAATGTTTGATTCATGTTCTATATGCTATAACAGGAGCAGCGCTAACAATGTACACATCTAAATAACTCACCATTCACTGCTAATCTAAATGCAAATGACAAAGCCAAGCAGTCCTGGAACATTGTTTCAAGTCTTCAAAACAAGCATCTCCCATATTGGGGCTATTTATTTATTTAATCCCCAGTGCAAATGCTCCAAATTCTCCTGTCTCATCCTTTGGTTCTATAAATATGATTGTCCAATTGTATTCAGTCAGAGATACTTGTTCTCAGCTGTGATTGTTGGCCTCTCTGAAAAACAGCAGCAACAGAGAGGAAGAAGAGGAATCTTTTTGAAGAAACAGGGTTGACATTTGAACCCATCAAATTTAAAAATGCCTGAAATAATTGAGGGTGGGCTAAGGTCAAGAAAAGCTTTGTAGGTTTATTCAATATAGTTGCTAGAATAATAAGGTTTCAAAAATTCCTCCCCTCCTCCCCTTCCGCAAAGTCTGGTGACCCAAGAATTGGTTTTTCCAAAAAGGAAGAATTCTGTACTCGGACACAGTGGGCATGTACATTTCTGTGGTCTTGGGTTTGTCTTGCCTTTGAGGAAGCTATTTACAGTTTTTGCTCAGTGGGATAGTTTTATAAGCCAACCCTCTCATTTTTATGAGGGTCCCCAGGGGGAAAGCAGTTATACAATTTTACTCCAGTACACCAACTTCAGGGAAGTCCAAACAATGTAAAGTAGGCCATGCAGTCTAATAAAGCAGGCAACACGGTAAAGTCGTGATTTAAGTTCACTTTAGCAGTGACCTGGCTTATTACGATAAGATAGTGGATTGAATAGATGCTGCTCTGAGGAGAGAGAGAGAGAGAGAGAGAGAGAGAGAGAGAGAGAGAGAGAGAGAGAGAGAGAGAGAGAGAGAGAGAGAGAGAGAGAGAGAGGTGAGAGAGGAGAGAGAGGAGAGGAGAGAGAGAGAGAAGGAGAGAGAGAGAGAGAGGGGAGGGAAGGAGAAAGAGAGAGAGAGAAGAGAGAGAGAGAGAGAGAGAAGGAGAAAGAGAGAGAGAGAGAAAGAGAGAGAGAGAGAGAGAGAGAGAGAGAGAGAGAGAGAGAGAGAGAGAGAGAGAACCAGGGAGTGAGGAAGGAATAAATAATTCATGGTGCTCCTTCCAGAAACTGTAAGTTAAAGGGTTGGAAATCTCGTTATCAGAAAAAGGACCAAAATTCCATTTCTAGCCTGCCCTCTCAAATTATTTTGCAGATTTGTCTGTTGTTGAGGGAAATGACACCCTCGCCCACCAAATATTTGGTCAGCAATCCATCATCAACACAACAAGCCTTTCAGATCTTAATGCCGTTCTCTATCATGTGTCAGAAGGAGCCAACTTTTCCCTAGTGAACCTGTCAAGCCTGAGGTCTCTGGGTGTGCATGTATTTACAAATGGGCTTGCTTGGCTTTGACTTCATAAGAAGACAGGGTTAATTATGAACTAGACTATGGATCTGAAATTTATCAGCAGGCTAAGTAGCTGGTGACTGCCACAATCAGAGCTGGCAGTGAGGAAATGAAATGGGACTTATTTACATTTAGAGTGATGCCCGGCTTCTTAATCACCTCAAAGCATTTAAAAATTAACTTTACTATCAACAGCTCGAGAGGCATAATGAACCCTGCGAGGGAGTTTGCTTTACTTTCAGTTTTTTTCGGGAGCTGCCTATTCACTTCTCTTAGCGTGTGCTCTCTGTCTTTCTGCTAAACCCTAGAAAGTTTCTAATTCCATTTCTCTAAATAACACATGGTCGATTTGGCAAGCCTTAGGAGAATGTCACTCCCTAAAACCAACCCCACATGGAACAGCTAATGGCTATTGGGGATGTTCACTCAATGAGAGACAAGAAGGACCCTGGCAAACTTAGTACTGTTTTTAATTTCTCTTATGTATTATTCTCTTTTATATAGATGATCATTTTTCATTGGAAATGACTGGTTACTCATTCACGATACATGTTATACAAGAAAACAGATTCAATTATCTCTTCATACACCCGATTTCATCCTTTTAATGAGAAGATGAGTCTATTTTAGGTAAGTAACTGGCTTATAACCTGAGGAGTCAGTCCAGAAAACCCATCTGGCTACGCAGGTAGACATAGTCTGTATAAATCCTCTTGCAGAATAGGTATAAACAAACAGTGTTAGTCTGACTGTACCATAGAAAACTCTGTGATTTCATGTGGAATTCTTGGAATCTAGCTGCTGATTCACTTTAGAAGGGTATTTTCACATGCTTGAATTAGTGTAACTGAAAAACCACAATGGTGGGGTTGGTGTAGCTGTTGGTGTAGAAGGAGAAAGAAACTAAATTTTGAAATGTTCCCTTCGACATAAAGAGACTTGTATCTGTGTACCATTTTATTTAATAATTTATTAGCACAGATTTCCATTATCTGAATTATTTTTCCCCAAAGCATGAGTGCTTGGCACATTTCTCCATTCTCGTTTTTCATGCTGAAGTATAGTTGAAACCACAAGGTTCTCAAAAGTGGTCTGTTTGGGGCATGGAAGGAAAAATCCCTCTTTACCTCTAGGGTTCCCTTTCTTTTCTCCTTTTTCTCCCACAAGTAATGAAGTGCCTTCCAATTTAGCTGAAAAACATAATGTATAGAGTCCAGACTGAGAATGAGATCACATTAATTCTCTGGGCTGCCACACCTCACAACTGACTCAAATGTAGTCTTTTATCTAACAGGACTCCTTAGTATTTCACAAAATGTGAATTGCACTTTGCCCATATAACACCATTCCCTCACCCCCAATCTTATATTGTGCCTTTGGTCCAGGACTTTATACTTTATGTGAAAGCAGACCAAAAATGAGAATTTATCAAGAAGAATACATGAACTAATTTTTTTGTTTCATTTATATATGACTACACAAAATATTTAATTTAAAGGGATTGCACATTATCTATCCAATAAATTTATTATTGTGAGTTAGCCGATGTGGGTAAGGACCATGCCCTTGCCTGCATGTGGTCTGTTCATTTACTGGAGGAAAATGACTGCAAAGCTGGTTTTCAGAGCTGTAGCTCCAAACCACTGAAATCAACTAACAGCTGCCCTGAATGAGAGACATTGGCTGGGCTCTAAGAACCTGCCTGGGGAAATGAGCTGCAGCAGTAGAGTCTGTGCTCTCTATCTCTGTTGGAGACAGGCTGTCCTGTGCATTGCTCTTCATTGTACTGTCTGCTGGAATAAGATTGGCTGCTATATCTCTTGGGCCCTCACATAATGAGATGCTCATCTCTTGAGGCTATCTTGGTGAGCCAAGTTGTATATAAAAAATCCATACTAATTAAATATGCCAGTCTCTGGGGGGAAGTGCCTTCATTATAGGGATTTATTTCAGTGAAATATAGATATGTGCATATCTATATTTTAGTATTAGGCAGTGGTGTGTATGTTTGCCTGCAAGAGAATGTGTCCCCCTCCCCCCTTTCCCCTTCTCATCTCGTATCTTGCCATCCAGAAAATCTTACAGTACAAATCCCTTGAGGTTGAACATGCCTTCAAAATATATAAAGTTAAATCCTTCTCAGATTCATAGATTTTTTCCATCATACATACAACAAGTGATTTCTATAAGCCAAAGTTCTGTTGGTATCCTCTGTAATTAAAATGCCGTGCTCAATTAGACCTTTCATAGCTGCTCTTTGATGTTAATGATGATGACTCCAGTGATATGATCAGTCCTCTTGTACTTTAATATGATATGGAGGTGACTCTGTGGTCCTAAAGACTTTGATGAAAGGATATCAATGCTGGCATGTTCCACAAAGCTGGAAAATCTTTGAATACAGATCTTGAAGCAACCACTGAGTCCATCATCTGAGGGTCAGCCAGCTAAGCTCAGAGAATAATCACTACAAGGTTGGCAACTGAATTTCCCTGGACATGGGAATTCATGAAGATCATCTACTAAAGGTGTAAAAAAATCTACAATTTGCTTCTAGGAAGAGAATATCCACATGGATTAAATCATAAATGATGGTTATCATACCACCCAGAATCCTTGTTCCTCTGTGAATAGTTCACAGAAGAAAAGTAAACTCTACTCAAAATATTTCTTTCATTCCCTCTTGAATATGAATATGTACATAATATTCATGATGAATATTATATAACCATACACCAAGTTTTTACCAAACATCAAACCGATAAATTTAGCAGTGTTCTACTTCAGAACACATATAGAAAGAGTACTCCTGATATGAAATTCTAGTTTTAGAACAATTTTATATTGCTTGGTTTCAAATACAACCTTTTCAGAACAGAACCAAGACCAGAAAAGTATCAAATATATAGAATAGGAATACTAGTCAGAGGTTATTTTTAGGGGGAGGGTTCACACCTATAACTTTAGAATCATAAGGAGCATCTAGTGTGGAAACTTCCTGTCCTGAAGTAGACTGACAATTTATCTGTATTTTGTAGTCTTAAAGGATTCCCTTGAGGTACTGCCATCCCCCACAGACTCAAAGCTATTGTTAGTCAAGACCTGAACCCAGATCTTACTGATTCTGAGGGTAGCACTTGGTCCTCCATGTCATGCTGCCTCTCCAGAGAATACTTATAACTCCTTCTTCTTTGCCTCAGTCCTTTCATTGGAGATGAGTAAGAATTGTTTATTAATTTGAATTCTCTTGTGAAAATGATTAGTCATAATACAAATACCATGGACACCAAGGAAAGCAGCACTAGAGGCCAAGAAGTCAAAAACATTTCCAAGGATAGTATTTCTACATTCTCTATTTGACTTTCTAGTGAAATGTATAAATAGTTAGACCTGGGCTTCATATGGGATATTTGTGTTGGGCACGGAAGCAGCTCTTAGCTTTCATATTGATAGTTTCCAGTCTTCAATTGTATGAAGTTTTTCTAAAAAAATGAAATATGAATTTCTACACAATTTGGTGGGATTTTTACCAATGCAATTGAATGAATGATTGATGATACATATGACACTTAAATGAATAAAATCTTGGACTAATTAGATGAAAGAATCAGGTTCTACAGTATCTTGATAGGCTTTTATCGTAGACTGATTCAATCCAGTATATTCAGTCCAAAAAAGACAGGGTCATATTAGAAAATGGTAGATGGGAGAAGATGTTGGTCGGAAACAGCTCATGTCAAAAAGATGAACGTGCTCTAGTGGACTGAAAGCTGAAAATGAATCTGCTGTGGGACGTGGCACCTCTAAATGTCAATGGGATCGTAGGCTATTCTCCATGTACTCTCCTTTTCAGTTGAACTGCAATATAGCACTTTTCTGATCTCATCCTGCTTTCTCTTGCTCCTATGCATTCACCCAACTTTTTTCTTTACGTCTGGAGTGTATTCTACCCATAACTCTACCTGTCAAAATCTTATTCTTTTAAGACCCAGCTAAAGTATCGTCCCCTGAGGATGCATTCCTCATCCTCCCAGCTGAAAGTGATCTCTCCCTCTTAAAATCCCTTATAGCTCTTTGTCCAGAACTCTTCTGTTTTATCACATTTTGCCTCATATCATATTTACTTCTATATTTGTTTTCCTTATTAGATTGAAAGTTCACCCAAAGCAGGGATCATATAACTTATTATCTTTGTATTCTCAGCCCCTGGCACAGTGAATTGAATTTAGTGGGTGCTTAATACATATTTATTATTGTTAATAGTGTCAGATAGGAGGGAGATAATTATCTTCTATGCTGTCTTGTTCAGGCCCCATCTGGAATCTTGTGTCAATTTCTGGGTGGTCCATTTTAGAAAAGACATTGACAAAGTAAAGCAAGTCCAGAGAAAGGCAGTCAAAATGAGGAGGGGCCTGGAAATTGGCATATAGTTTAGTTGTTGGAATTGGCTTGTTTGGTCTAGTGAAGCTAAAACTTGGTAGTGATATCATAGTATTTTCCAAGTATATGAAGGGTTGTTATGTGGAAGATGAATTAGGCTTATTCTGCTAAACCCTAGAAATCAGAGCTAGGACCAATGGGTAGAAGTTACAGGAAGACAGATTTTTAGCTCAAGAGGAAAGAAACAGTTTAACACAGTGTTGTCCAGAAATTGGATGGGCTACCTCTGGGGGTAGTGAATTCCACAGTGATGAAGCTTTTAATGTAGAAGTGGAATGAATGCTTGTCATTGTTTCGTTGTTGTGTTTGTCCTTCATTTTCAAAGAGGACCATGACATCTGGGAAATGATGACATGCTCTGTAGTTGACTTTGATTTGAGTGAAGGGGGGCTGTAGTAGGTCACCAGCCTCACTTTCTTCTCCAGATCAGGAGTATGGTAAATGGAATTCATAATCTTGGTAGTAGTTAGATTTCTTCTATCGCTTCTGGGCAGGATGAGATTCAGAATCTGCAGTTGCTTCAGTTCAAACTAAACTTGTTGGACCTTTCATTTCATGAAGTTACATCCCTGGATAAGAATTAAAGGGGAATGACCTTTCTGGCTAAGCAGTGTGGGAGCAATTGTTACCTTTTTAGCTACTCTCTCTAGAAAGCCACATTGCAATTATAGTTTTGTGCATGCTTTTTTTTCTTTTGTCGATGGTTACTCAATAAGACTTTTCCTGAAATATTATCAAAGGGAACAAAGACAATGTACACTTCATAAAATTGAGGAAAACATTGTGATATTCACAAAATACAAAGGAAATTTGGTCATATAATGGTGGGCTAATCATCAGGCATTAATCTACAAGTATCACTGGTGTTCCATTAGAGATGTGTCCTGCTTTAGGGGGATGTAGTATTGTACAATCCAAACTTCTGAAACAAATGCAGTGACCGATGAGCTACATTCTAAAGGACTTTTTGTTTTATGACATTCTCTGCATTCTCACTGCCCCTGCCCCTTAGCACACCTACACATGTGATCATAAACCTACTGGTAGTGAGCTACATGCTGAGCACAGTAGCAGGGGGCTTATCCTTTCTTTCCATAATCTTCAAGAACACAGTCTTATCTCCAGGCCATAAAAGCACTAGAAACCCCAAAAAACTTATTCCTAAATGAAAATACCTGGCTACATACCCTGCCCCCTCCCCCATAAAGACACTTCATTTTTGTCTTATAGCATCTGCTGCTTCCTATACCAAAAACTATAGATATAACTTTAAATCCTGGATCGATGATCTCACTGGTATAGAGAATTTCCAGAGAGGAAACTTCCTCTTCCAATATAGATCAGTACCTGTTCTGTAACATATAAACTTGGAATGGTCTAAGGCACTGAGAACTGATTTGAATTTCCAGGATCACACATAGAATTTATTACAGTGGCTCAACTTGAACCCAACTCTTTCTGGCTCAGAGGTCAATTTTCTATCCATCTCTTCCTACCCCTCCACCTAGTACAAAGCAGGTCTTTAAGAAACACTTATTGCATTCTATATGTATGTATATATATATATATATATGTAAATATATATGTATATTATATATGATATACACACATACACATATGCACCTGCATATGCATATATATGTACACACATGTATATATACCTACATAAAACATACACACATATATGTATAATTTAAGTAGTGAACTAAAAATAAAACTAAAACATGGTTGAAATAGACAGCAGGTGAAGCCAGTCCCTGGAGAAGTTGTACTCTACAAATACAGTGCTAGTCGACAGCAAAGAGTTCCCTTTGGGATGCTTTGTTGCTGTTGTGTGTATGCCCAGGAGCTTAACATTTTAAAGATCTTAAGGAAAATTTATGATGGTGGTAATAATAATAATAATAAAAATAATAATAGTTTTCCTTCAAAAATAGTTTCCCAGAACTGCTTTTGATTTTGGAGTACAAAATGATAATTATCTCGTATTGAAAAATGCCATGTTCTTGGTAATGCCTACCTCCCAAATTATCCTTACACAGTCTTTGAAGGACAAGGCATTAGGCATGAGATCTTTGAAGCAAAGTGGTTTTGTATTTATTTCTTCAATACTGCAAATATTATGTACAAAGCTGTAGAAGCAACAAGCCAAGAATATTTCTGTACCGTTAGATGCCTCACTTTAATTGCCATGGGAAAAAAAGTATTTTCTTTTTAAGCTTTCTGCTATTCTCAGCAAAGAATTGTGATCTATATATCTATATGTGTGTGTATGTGTGTGTATATAAAATAGTACGTATATGTACACATACATACATGTGTATATATAATATATATTTGTATAGATATGTGTGTATGTATATACACACATATACAACACTTCACCCTTTACATTCGGAGGAGCATATTTTAGGAAGGACTGAGAACTAGAGGAAGGAAGAGATTTGACAGCAATGGCATAACAAGATGCTATGCTCTGTTTCTGAAAGAGGAAAGCCAAAGTAACAATGGTTGATGGCAAACTTCTCACTTCCAAGGATTGACTAGTCTCTGAGTCCACTCGCCCTTCTTCCTAGTGGGCTAGCTGCAGCTAGAGATATCTGCCAGTGACAATAATAGCCACCATTAACATAGTGCTTTAAGGTTTGCAAAGGGTTTGACAAGTATCAGTGGTTAAGTGATTTGCCCAGGGTCACATAACTAACAAATATCTGAAGCCAGATTTAAACTCAAGTCTTTCTGACTCCAGATCCAACATTCAATTTAGTGGACAAGATTGTATATCTTGGCTAAGTAGGGAAGTTGCTTCTTCTGTGTCTACCTAGATCTATTCCCATGATGTGAGTCCCAGGTCCAGAGTTTCTGCCTCTTAATATGAAGACTGGTCCTCTTGGAAATAGAGGTTGAGTACTCAATAGGCATCCTTTGGGGAACTAAACAAATTCAAGCTGCATATTCAAGAACTCCTAGTTGGAATCAGTCCTCTAGCTAGGGATGTCAAGGGTAGTCAAGGCTGGTCAAGAATAGGAGTAGGCTCCCAGCTACTTGGCCAATGTTTTATTGTGAAATATTTTATTGTTATTTTGTGCTATTGATAGACTTGATTGACATGATTGAAATGATATATCAATTGTGACAAATATAATCATTTTATGCAATGTCCAGGATGTTACGCAGCTAGGTAGTATAGAACTTCTGGCCGTGAAGTCAGGAAGGTTTGCGCTCTTTGAAGTCCTGCCTCAGCCACTTATTAGTTGTGTGATCCTAGGAAAGTAACCACTTATCTCACTCTGTTTCCTCATCTGTGTAAAATGAATATAATGATATCATCTACTGTATCACAAGGTTATTGTGGATATAAAATGAGATAATATATGTAGAAAGCTTTGCAAGTATTAAAAAGTACTACGTCGATGTTAGGAATTATTGTTGTTCTTGTGCATTGTCTGATTCTCTGGAGAGCCAGCTTCTTTAGGCCAAGAACAGGTGATTAGCTGTTTGAAATGTAGCACTTTCAGGAGAAGGTAGAGTTTACCATTGCAGAGGGACTCAATTTTGACTTGGATAAATCCCAAAATCTTCATAATAATGATAACAAGTTGGTATTCCCCCAGCCCTCACGCCCTATCCCTAGCGTTCAGAGGTGGAGCAGAGGGATAGATCAGTGACTTTCTGAAAACCAATGACCTTAAGGTTTTCTTCACATTCTTGCCTATCTGTTTCATACACAAACTTGCTAGGATGTGGATACAGTGACTGACTATTGCTGCTCGTTTGTAGTAAAAAAAAATAAAAATGATTTCAGGTGAGTGGAGGGGGCAATGGAAAGGATAAGGATGGATTTCCTTTAAGAAGTAGCTCTGGAGCTGAGACTTGAATAAATCTAGGAATTCTAAGAGATCAGGCAGAGAGTACGTGAATTCTGGGCATGGGTAAGACTTTCTCCAAAGGCACAGAAAACAAGAGATAAAATATTTCCAGAAGTTGGCCAGTTTGCCTGGAATATGAAGCACACAGAGAGTAATATGTAATAAGACTGAAAAAGTCTGGGCCAGATTGGAAAAAGGTTTTAAATTAAGATGTAAGGAAGGATGGGACAAGTGCACAGAAGTCAAAGCAAGGTGTTATGTGAAATTTTTATTTATCAAATTAGGGCAAACCAGGGCAGGGAAAGATTGGGAGAAAGACAATTTGACATGAAAAGAGAAAGTTCCAGAGTATTGGATCTGAGGACTGGCTGTCCTATGTTGAGTATTGTGTGAGAATTCCCACTTCAATAGATTGGAAATGCATAGACCTGAAGGGCTTGGCAGGGATCCCCAAAAGGGAGGAGGAGTGGTGCTAAAGATAACCTTTGCATATTCACAGCCCTGTGGCAACTCAGATCCTCAAGTTAATGACTAGGAGAAAAAAGACCTTGGGGCATTAGAGGAACTGCAGAGCTTTGGGCCTCCCTCTACTGCTGACTCATAATGTGCTTTCATGCTTGCTTCCTCACAAGTAAAAATGGATTTGACAACTTCCATCCGTGGGGCTTCAAGGCACTGAGTCAGTGCTAACTCATCCAAGTCAGTGGTAGGTTTAAAAATAGCTCCTCTCTAGGTTTGTATTGAAGATGTACCAGAGTGCTATTCTGGTGAGCCCTTGGCTGATATAAGGCCTACTTTGCACCTCTCATGGACACTCATAGGTTTACTCTTCTTATTTTCCAAGTGGATTTTAAAAGCCTCTTTGCAAGAGATATGATTAACATAGAAGGTTCAACCACATTGCTGGGCCCATGGAGGTTGAGGTACTTGCCCCTCTATATTCTGTATAGTCATGTGGTATGAACCAAGTTAAGTCTTGAGCAAAGAACCTGTCTCTAATTAGGGTAATTATGCTCCCTTTTTTAATACTTCAGCTTGTTAAATCTCCCACTCCAGTGATCAGGGAAGAATTTTATTTATGGCTCATGTCTAGAGACTTCCCCAAAGTGGGGCTAGGGCATATATTCAATGCACAATAGGAATTAGGTACAGAACTGGGTAGTTTATTCTGATATGCACAAAAAGGGTGAAATGTTAAAAAAAAAAAAAGCCATGGGTGCATTAATGAGACAGAATTTAGTAATTTAATGTGGTATAGCACACTGGATGAATGATAAACTTCATCAGAGATAAATCAGTTTGAAAAACTGCTAATTAGGCATTTTACATTTCACCTTAGCTGGGTACTATCTAAACAACTCCTACTACATACTGTTGGTAAAATAGGCCAAGCTTGGGTCAACTCCCTTGTTGAATATCCTCTCTGATGCAGAAGGATTGTCCTTGTCAATAGTCAGATCCAAGCCAGGACCTCCAGACCTTTTGAACTCACAGGATTCTCTTCAATCCTGGACATGTCCACCTTGGGATATTTGTAAGATCAGGAAAGAACAAACATAAAAGAGGCAAGATAACTAGGGGCCCAGACCAAGCTTGCCTAGTTGAGGACATGATCCATGTGGAGAGTAGAAAGGTGGTTGTCAATACTAGAACTTAGAACCACATGGAGCCACATGATGCCATTTGGAGGTTGGTAGGCAAGAGGTGTCAGCCAGAAGCTATTTCCTCGTTTAAAAAACCCAGTCACCAGTTTCTTCAGCTTGGCAGCCAATAAGATAATCTTTCATCATCTTTAAGTCTTATCCCTTTATCCTTGACTGGAAGCTAGCTCCAAAGCTCACACACTGTCAATCAGAAACAAAAAAGATAGTTTTTAAGCCCATGTTAAATAAGTAAGAAAAGTAAAATGGTACAATAGATAGAGGGCCAGCCTTGGAAATAAGAAGGGCTGGGCGAAAGTCTGGTCAAGGACATACTTGCTATATGGCCCTGGGAAAGTATAGTTCTTGTGCAGGCAAACTCTCTATGGCAGAAGTTCTTAACCTGGAATCTATGTACCTATAGATTTCAAGGGGTATGTGAACTTGGAAGGGAAAAAAATTAATCTTTATTTCAAAATGGTTCCCTTTGTAATGGTTTATTTTATTCATTTAAAAACTGAGAAGGAATCAAAAGGTTTCATTAGATTGCCAATTTCACATTTAGTGGTTCAAGAATGGAAGGACCTTGCAGTGGAAAGTATTAGCTTACTTTGATGTATGTGTCAAAAACAAATATAGTATTCATAAATAAAGATAATCTACATATTCTCCAATAGGGAATTTCCTAGTGAGACTTCTTACAAGGTAGAGTTCAGTTCTTACTAGTTTTTTGACTGTGTAGACTCAATCTACCATCTCTTGACTTTATTCATTCACCCAAGCTATGTTCTATGTTTAGAATGGACTTCACCTATGCTTATCAAAATTCTTCTCTTGAGGCTCATCACATTTTTTCCTACTTCATAGAACCTTCCTTGAGCTACTCTATTGTAAATATTCTTTTCCTCCTCAATTTTTCTTAAAATATTCTGTCTAGGTCTTTCCTTCTCATTCATAATGCCTTTATATTATATGGATCTTATATACCTGTCATAAAATAATTCTACTAGATTCCTTGAGGGAAGGGACTGTGTAATTTTTCCATCTCTATATCCCCAACACCTTACACATAGTTTGTAGCTAAAACATATAGGATCTTAATAATCAATCCCTGTATACTTTGAAAATTGTCACCTCCAGCAGAAATTTCTTAGTTAGTTGGATTAAGGTAATTTTTTGGTCTTTGTCTTTTTGTCATTTGCTCAAATAGCATAACAGATAATGAAAACCAAGGGTAGTAGTTCTCTGAATAACATCAGTGACATTGAATAATTATAGAAATAAATAAATAAATAGCAAATCCACCCATTTCATGTCTACCTGTTGTCATTCTATTTCACTGACAAATGTTCTCATGAGAATCTTAGTTTGATTTTCTGTCAGCTGCTTGTCATGTTTTTTATTTTTGAGGTAATATTTCTTGCAACTTGTCATCTTGTTCTGTAATCCTTGGCCAATGAGTTTGTAACGGAGAACGGCATTATTCTTAACTATTATGTCTCTTCATGTAACAATGAGATCAAAGGTGGTTAAGGGAGTTTCTGGGCTCTTGTTTTCTCATTTCGTTCTCATTCTCAAAGAAATGTTGATTGTAAGAGTTTAGGTCTTTACTTTTGTCTATCATTAAAAAAAAATTGACAGCTTTTTAAAACAGGCCTGTCCATCTGGAATGAATGTCATTGATTTTTGTCTTGCTTCTAATCAGCTAATAATCTGATTGCGCTCAGAACTAATTGCAAAATGACTGCTATGTTAATAATTGGCCAATTCTAATCAATTAAGATATATTAAATTTCCTTTTCCTTCCTCATATTTAGTACTAGCCATGTCAAGTGTCTTCTGACTCTTTTCTTAAAATTCTTCATGCTATACAGGGATGAGCCTTTTTAAATTGTCTATAATCCCTTGAACCATTTATTTCATTTCTTGATCTGAAATTGAATTTTCCTAGCTTTTTTCCCCCCGTCCTCTCTTGTTACCTACATTAGCAATGAAGTTAGTGAGTTTCAACATTGACTCAGTTTTCATGTAATTTCTTTACTTCATCCTCTGCAACAGATTTTGGTTTGTAAATTGCAATTATTTTCTTGCCATATGTTTGCTTAATCTCGTATTGAGCATTACAGTTTACACCAAGTGTAGATGACATGAAAGAATCATAGAACATTAGATCTCTAAGAAATCTTAGAGATTTTATTTTATTTAACTTCATTTTAATGATAGGAGAAAGGAGGGCTCCTAGAAATGAAATGACTTGCCCAAGAAGACACAATTAATGCCAGAGGCTAACTAGAACCCAGGATCTTTATTTTTCACCTTAACCTAGAATGTATGATGAAACCAACTGAAGTCTGTGATTTTCCTTTAGCAGTGTACCAGCTTTTTGATCATTGGACTAAAAGCTCATTTTAATAATACCTATGAATGAATTCAGATTTTCAAAAAGTCTATGGATTTTGTGATTCTTTCGAACCTCTGAGCCCTTTTCCTTCCATTCCACAGAATCAGAGGCATGAGAGCCATTTTATAATTTTACCTATTTCATTGCTTGTCATTATTAAAGAATTTTTATTATGTTATGGTCAATCTTTTGGTCATGAGCCTCTAGATGAAATTTAGGAGTGTAGTCCTTGGACAACGGAGAAACTTTTTCACCTAGCCAAATCAACCAGTCGATTGTGAAACATTTATTAAATGACCAATACATTTACCAGGCACTGTGCTAGCTACCAAGGATAGAAATATAACAGTATGATAGTTCCTCCTTTCCCCAAGGAGCTTATATTGTACTTGGGGAATAAACCTAACTTAGAGTCACTGGGGGCCAGGGAAAGGAGTCATGGTCTAGACCAGGGGTAGAGAACGTGCAGCCTTGAGGCCACATGTGGCCCTCTAGGTCCTCAAGTGTGGCCCTATGACTGAATCCAAATTTCATAGAACAAAATATTTTGGGTTTGAATTCAGTCAAAGGGCTACACTTGAGGACTTAGAAAGCCACATGTGACCTATAGGCTGTAGGTTCCTCACCCCTGGTAGGCAGTCCCAGCTATTCTTAGTGGAGGCATGTGGCAAAAAAAAAAAAAAAAAAAAATAGCATGATCTTTCCAATAGCAAGAGTAATGAATAAAAAGCAGAAGATGGAAGGTTGGAAACTGGGCATAGTTCAATAACAAGATGCCTGTTTGGCTGAGGCGTGGTATCCTGGTGACTGGCTGGCTAGAGTGGATGAAGCATGTTCTGGTGGTCTGGGGCTGGAGGGAAATAGGAAAAAAAAGCCAACCTTTCCAGCTAATAAAAACAACAGCAGCAGAACTTACAGATTTACAAAACTTCTTAAAAATAGCGTCTCGTTTTCTTCACCACAAGCCTGAGAGTTTGGTGTTGTTACTACCCCAGTTTTACAGGTGAGAGAACTTACAGATATCATGGCTCCTCACAGAGCTTGTGAACCCTGGGCATCACCTGTGTACCACCATGGGGCCCTGGGCCAGGGCTTTTGTGTCAGGTAACCCTGTTCCAGAAAGAAAATCCCAGAAAGCTCTTTCCAACATCAACTCCCTCAGAAAAGCAGCTGCCTGTGGGAGGTGTCTAAAGCATGTAACAAAGAAAATTGGCCTGGTTTTACCAGTGGTATAACCTCAACGTGGATTGTACCTCTTCTCCTGCTGTTTGTTTCTTTTCTTACTTGCTCTGTTTAAATGATAAATCAACTTGGCAGGGACATTATGTTTTTATTCATTTGCTGTACACCAGCACACTGTGCACGCTTGATACATGCTAAATGATAATGGTATGACAATGAGACAAAGCCTGTGAATCAGGAGGTGGCGTTTAGAAAACCAGTGGGAAGTGGGATTCAGAAAATAAATCCAAGCTTGGGCAAATCACTCACCTTTGCCATCTAAGTGGCTTCCAAAATATACTGTATCCAGGGATAGATTTGAATGGGGGCATTATTCATGAGTGGTAAAGTATGTGCAAATTGTGAAGAAATCAAGCTGAGAGGAGAGGAAACGGCATTCAAAGAAACAAGGCAGCTGGGGCGGCCAATGAGCAGCCGAACAATGTGACAGATCCCAGAGGCATCTTGGAAGCTGCCAGCATCATTATACATGGACCCTGTCACCTTAGCCACTTTGGCACCTGGGCCCAAGTCACTGGGAGTGGAGGATGGCAGAGGAGAGATTATGACTGGATTAATGTGTTTTCATCACTGTTTATTTCCATTTGTTTGTTTCTTACTCCGAAAAAAGGGACTGTGTGAGCCTTGTTAATGGGAACAGACAATGAGAATCACAGAATGTACTAGTTCACTTAAAAAATATTATGATGAACTGTAAAAAGTACATTTACTGCTATAAAACTATATAACAGCAATTTGAAAATGTATCATCACTTCTAACAGTCATCAGACTTCTTTTCTTGGGCTACTTGCCCTCAGAGAGTTTAAAGAAAACACAGTAAGAACTGTCTTCTCTAGAACCAGAGAATCTAGTATGAAAAGTCCCTGGAGGGAGAGAGTGATGTTCTTCAATAGACTGGGATATTTTCTCTCTGCTGGGCTCCACAGCAGGGCACTTGACAGGAAGTGATCTCTGTGCCTTGTAAAATTTCAGTGCTACTTTCCTAAATTTAGAAGAAAAAAAGGGGAAAGGAAAAGGAACTGATATGAAGGAAGACAGTGGCATTGGGAGAAAACTCTGAGGATGCTTGCTAGGAGCCTCCAAGCAGGAGTTTTGCAAAAAGCTCTTTGTCCATTTCTGAATTGGTGTTCTGAAGGGTCTCTAGGAAAAATGGTGACCAGGAAGCAAGCTGATCTATCTGCTGCTGTTTATGGGCATCAGTGTAGCTAAATCACTTCAACACCAATAGGTGAATGCCTTTTTTTGGCTTTGAGGTTTGCCACTTACTGTTTGAGACTTGCCCTCGCTGTGGCATGAGATGTTCAATGACTGTCCTTATAAAACATCAGCTCATTTTGAATTCTTTCAGGTCAGTTTTCCTCATTTTTTTACTGCTCTCCGTTTTCACATGGCTTGAGGAGGGACAATGATGGGGCTTGGAAATGTTCATCAGTACTCAACATTGCTGTTTTTTAGCTACCTTGCTTTTCATTTTCTTACTTCTAGATTATACTCTAACAGATGCAATGGCAACGTAACATCACTCAACAAACCTGTGGTTACTACCTGAGCATCTATGCCACAGCAATTCAAGGAGACTTTATCAGTAGGCAACATGTGTCCAGTTGAGGTCTGCTCCTCCTTTAGAATCTTAGAATAAATTTTGTAGTCAGAAAGGAACTTAGAAGTCACATCATCCAGTCCCTTCTGTGTATAAATGAGAATTGAGGAACACAGAGGTGAAGTCATTTGCCTATATTCACAGCTAACCAGTAGAAAACCTGAGCTAGAATTCATGTTTTCCAAGTCTTGGTTCAAGAGGCTCATCTCAATTTGACAAACATTTATTAAGCTCCTACTACATATAAAACACCAAAGTAGATGTTTTTCTGCTGTACCGATCCTAGGTCACTGATGATGACATTCTACAATTAGAATTTTTTGACAGGTCAAAAAGAGACTTCCCTTCAAGTAAAAGTCAAATGCTTCTGGGAAGGGTAATATTTCACCTTACTAGGCTTTAGGCCTAGGGAAGGTAGGGAAGGTAAATATATAGGCTTCTTGGATTAGGATGTGTGTATCAATGGGAATGAAGAAAAGGTGCCTGAAGGAGAGACTGGGGGATTCATCTACTTGAACCACTGACTAGTTAGTTGAACCTTAGATAAATCAATATATTTCTCTGAGTCTCTATTTTCTCATTTGTGAGATGAGAGCAATAGTGGTGGTACTACATACCTTATATGCTTTTTGCAAAGCTCCCAAATGAAATAATATATGTAAAACACTTTCTAACTTGTAAGCCATTATGCAGGATGCCTCAAAAGTCTTAGTACAATTTTAAGCCTTAACCTAAAACTAAAAATTTTAAACTTTAAAAAAGTCATAATTCTTATTATTGTTAATAATACTAAAATCGATTCAATATGATTTTGACTACAAATGGAAAATTCTCACTCATATTCCTACTGTACTCCATTATGGCAGGGATGTGAGAGTTTAAACGCCTTGTAGTGTCATTCTGACACCAATACTGATTGTGACAGAGATCTTGCTGGTCAATTTTTATACTGCAGTTTTTCCTTCTAAAGCCAGGAGATGATGACACTTCCTTACCTCCCAGGGAAGTTGGAAGGGTTAATTAGGTAACGTTTGTAAAACGGCTTTGAAGATGAAAAGCATTAGATGATTGTTACTAAATATTATCGTTTCTTCCAGAACTCAAGAATACTTGTGCTTGAAGGAAGACCTGAGCATGTCCTCACTTGTATTTACCAGGTTAGGAAAAGACTTGTCAGGTAGTGCTGAACTAATGATATTTTGGGGGAATGATGTAGATCAAACGGTAAAAATAAATAATCAACAGTGAGACCTTGTCAGATCATAAGAACATGGCTAGCAGGAGCCTGGTATTAAAGGAAGGAGCCCACCCATTCAGCTGTTAGCTCTCCTGCAATGTTTCCTACAACATAGCCTTGGCACAGCAGGAAATACAGTCCATTGTAACAAGCCAACTCCTCAGACCAGAAGGTGCTGAAATTTAGGATGGATTCAATTCAACAAGTGTTTATTAAAGATCATAGGATTTAGAGCTTATTAAGAATCATAGGATTTAGAACTTGAAGGAAATTGGACATAATTTACCCCAACCACATTTTACAGATAAGACAACTGAGGTCTAAAGATTGGAAACTATCTGGCCAAAATCTCTTCATACTTATCTCTTTCTGCTTGGTAAATTGGAAAAATCACTGACTCTAGAGTCAGAGGAACTGGATCCAAATATTGATTGTGAGACATGCTACCTGTAATTATAGGTCATTTAACCTCCCTTGGCCTCAGTTTTCTCAAATTTAAAATAAGAAAACTAAGCTAGAGGACCTTAGAGATCTGTAGATCTTTAGTTCTAATCTCATATTGTATTTATTTCTCTACATACCATATTTCCTAGAAACCTCTCCCTCCCTCAGACTCATTGAGGTCTAGGACTACACTTTTATCTTTTTATATCACTATTCTATAACATGAGGTCTTGAACATAGTAAGTGATAAATAAATGCTCAATTACAGTGCTTCTCCCATCTACACGTTTGCTTTTTCATCTTCCCATTACAACTTACAGAACAAATTCCTTCTTCTGTTGCCTCCTATATCTTAATCTCTCCCTCTCCTTCACATCTGTGCCACTTAATAACTTCCTCTCTTGAAATCTCCTTGTAAAAACTTTCTTTTCCTCTTTGGTTTATGATGATTGATGGCTTAGGTAAAATATTTTGAGTTGCTGTCTATTAAGGATGCCATATGAAAGGAGAATACATTGCATTAATGAGACCTACTGCTGATTCACCTGCAGCAGTCAAAGATAGTTCATGGAGGGAAGAAAAGATCTGTTATTGAGATACATTTGATAGCCTGGTCAGTAATAATCTCCTCTGGTAAATACTGCCCTTTTTCCAAGCAAGCTCTGTGAGGAAAGATGCATAGACTCCTAGAATCTTAGGCATGGTATCCAAGAGATAATCTAGTCTAATACTCAACCTGATATAAGAAATCCCTTTTGGAACATCCCTGTCGAGATGTTATCTAGCCTCTGCTTGAATGCTTCTATGATGGAGAGCTCACTACCTTATAGGAAAGCTCTAATTGATAGAAAATTCTTTTTTCTATTGAAAGAAAAAGGCTTTCCTCCCTATCCCCTCTCTATATGTATCCATAGGTTAGCTAGGTGAAACAGTAGATAGAGTACCTGGTTTGAAATCAGGAAAACTCGTCTTTATAAGTTTAAATCTGGCCTCTGACGTTTATTATATGTGTGACCCTTGACAAGTCACTTAACCCTGTTTGACTCAGTTTCCTTATCTGTAAAATGAGCTAGAAGGAAATGGCAAACTGCTGTAATATTTTTACCAAGAAAACCCCAAATGGGGTCACAAAGAGTTGGACACAACTGAAAACAACAGTAATTTGTATCTCAGCACAGATACTGCTCTTACTTCTGATCTCTGAAAGACTATAGTACATATTATCTTCTCAATGCATTTCTTCCCCATTATCTTGCTGTTGAAAGTATTAGGGCACATACAAACATGCACCTCTTTTCATCTGATTTCACTTTCTTTTTCATGCATTCTCACAGTCAACCTGCCTTTTTAGAAAGGTCATGATATCCTTTCTTCCTTTCTTCACTTTCTTCCTTCCTCTCTTCCTTCCCTTCCTTCCTTCCTCTCTTCCTTCCTTCCTTCCTTCCTTCGTTTTCCTTTTTCCCTTGATCTTTCTCTCTTCATCATTCTTTTTCTCTGTTTGTCTTTTTGTGTCTCCTTTCTTTCTCATTCTCTTTTCTTCCTTTGTCTCTCTCTGTAACTTTCTGTCTCTGTCCCTCTCTCCTTCTTTCACTTTCTTGTCTCTGGCAGCTAGAGAAACTTGCTTAAGGCTTCTAGAGATTGTGTATATAGGAATGAAGGAATACCTGTTTTCAATATCAGTGTCTTGCCCCAATTTTGATTGTGTAGGCATATCAGGGCCCCATATTTGAGATCAGGCTTAAATTATAAAAAGAAAAAAGCTCTGAAACTGAAAGTCACATTTATATTGAGAAATTAGACAAAGGAGCATTGCTTATTGTACAGATTCCTTTTTGAATTTGGTAAAGGACTCATTTTCTAATATTTGGTGTTTGAGAGCTAAAAAAAGTATTATTTATAGTAAAACGGCAATAATCAGGACATCTCTAAATATTTATCTTGCTTCTTCTATGGTGTGATAAGGCAGCTCGATGACACAGGTGATAGAGTATTAGGTCTAGAGTTAGGAAGATCTGAATTTTAATACGGTCTCAGACACTTGCCAGCTATGTGATTCTTGATAAATCATTTATCTTTTTTCCACCTCAGTTTCTTCATCTGTAAAATGAGGATAATCATAGCACCTTCCTCCGAGAGTTCTTGTGAAGATCAAGTGAGATAATATTTGTGATATGCTTAACAGAATGTTTGGTCCGTAGTAGATATGGGCTTTTTCTCTTCCCCTTTCACTCCTTATGGACCTAAGTAACTTCCTGAATGAAGAGAATATTTATCAAATATTGGCAGCCAAACTGTTTCCATATCGACTATGAAGTTTTGTTGAAGAGGATTTAAAGAGTCAAGAACTGAATTACAAGGGACCTCAGAAACCATCTCATCAAATCCATACCTGAATAAGAATCTCTACCACAGCAGAATAGGGCAGCTAAGTGGTGCCATAGTGAATAGAGTGCCAGGCCTGGAGTCATCTTCCTGAGTTCAAATCTGGCCTCAGACACTTACTAGCTATGTGACTCTGGGCAAGTCACTTAACCTCATTTGCCTCAGTTTCCTTATCTGTAAAATGAGGAGAAAGAAACAGCAAAGCACTTCAGTATCTTTGCCAAGAAAACCCTAAATGGATTCACGAAGAGTCATACACAATTGAAATGACTGAACAACACCTGTAACATATCTGAAGAGTGGTCATTTATCTAGTCTTTGCTTGAAGACATCTGTGAAGAAATCATTACCTGAAGAGACAGCATAATTTTCTTGGGATTATTCTCATTTTTAGAAAGCTTTTCCTTATATAGCTCTCTGAAAAGGTGTTGACAACTCTGACTTGTAGCCTAGGTGGGGTTGCAACCACTTTCTTCCATTCTATTGAGTCATTATCTTAATTATCTCCCTCATAGAGAGAATAAAATATCTTATTTAAGACAAGTAGACAGCATGTTCAATTATTACCTCGTTATCAAAATTGTAACATCAATGTTGTTAATCAATTAGCTTTGAGCCCCCACCTCAATTTTTCAAATGTTATTTATCAAATACTCAAGAGAAATTTTTCTCATAAGCTTTTCTTCATTGTCCTCTCTCTATAAAACTCCTAATCTTTCTGGTCTGAATAAATATCAAGGCTGTTATATAATTTATCAATAGAATAAGAAACAATAAAATGAAGACATATTTACTATGTACCAACTGTGAGCAAGAGCATACCCAGAATCACCTCTAACCAACTAATCATGGAAATGTGGTTAAACCATTTGACTCCCTCAGGGTGGCACCTAAAATCTCTTCTCAGTAATTCCCTTCATAATGTGTTTTTTATTTTTTGGAAGAGAAAAGTTCAATCAATCATCTCTCAGGAAGGCAGTTCTCTTGGTCCTTTCTCCATGCCTTCCCAGCATCTCTAGCCATTATACTTAAAACAGACTCCAGAATGACAGTTAAGCTTCCGGTCTAAAGATTTTATTCCCTCCTAAATACATAATAATGTTATCCACAGTCTATGGAAGAGATACTTTTGAAGCTGGTGTTATATTTATAATACTAAAATGAGAATTGAAAAGAGACTTTGAATACCCAATGAATACCCAATCTCACCTCAGTTAGACTACATCTTTTATCCTTTAAACTACAGTCATGTGATCCTAAACCAACTGTTCCAGATTTCTACCCATCTTACCTAAGAGGCAGTTAGCAGTACAAAGAGTAAGATGTTCTAGGTAGACTTTAAATTCGTGAGACTTCTTGCTGGTCACATATACTTAGTAAAGGCAGAAATTTCAATCAAGGATTGAGGTGGCAGGTAATGCCCTGGCAGTACTCTGCCAAAGGATTTTTTTGTTCTTTCTTCCTTCTTTCTTTTTCATTTGTGTTGGATCCTTAAAGATCTTAAGAGTTTCTATCCTTAAATCAGCTATTTCAGAAAAAAGGACTGGAATTCAGGCCTAGATAGAGGGAATTCAAAAAGATGGGTTAAATGTCCTAGTTAGTGGATTGACTGTTCTATGTTCCAAAATATCTTGACATGTAGAGGTAGACTATCTCTAAAATAAATGTATATACACAGTTAAGCTTTTGAGAATTTAGAGACTACTTATGGGAAGAGAAGCACTGGAGAGATCTTCTGAGTCTGATACTAGCTGTGTGTATGACTTATCTTCCTCACTAAAAGAATTGAAACTTAAGCCTCTGAGCTCTAAGCTGGCACAGAGATGGGCAAGCCTGTTCTTCCCCAGAAACTGGTAGCAGAGAGAAACAAGGGAGCTAGAAAACCTGTGGAGGTGAAAATTCAACCAAAAGACTAGCAGGAAGCAGTGGCCGGCAGAGACTACCACACACCTGGCAGAGACCATGTGCCATTGGAGACCAGCAGGGTACCAGAAGGGCAACAGCACCAGGACATGAGTTACTCATTCTATTAGATGTCCAGAGACACAATGTTCATGTTTCTTGACCATGTAAATTTTATATGTGTGTATTCCTTCAAAAATGTTGCCTAGGTTTGTCTACATTCCCCATTGGTAGCCTTTGCATTTGGGAGAGAATGTGTTCCATGTACATAAGGGACATGTTCTATTATTATGTTTCTTCCTTATTTCATTACATGACTTTACTTTGGTTAAACTGTGCCTCATGGCTAAGTAAATAAAAGTAAACACATTGATGGGAACTCATGAACTGTTGTTTGGAGAGAATGCACACAGTATTTTTAATATTGCTTACCTTTTGTGGGAGTTGTAACGTGCCATAGGAAAGTGGCTGAGATGCTATTGTGTAGGGGCCTTGAAATGAAAGGTTGACAGGGAAGACATAAATAGTAACTTTCTTTAGTTGTACTTCACAGCCTTCATGTCCTGAAAGTCAGATAGTCCTTCAGAGAGTATTAAAAAACCTTGCAAAGGAGAGAAAAATAATCTAAAACAAAAGCCATTTGATCTATAAATAGTTTCTAGTACTTTACTTCATCACGCATTTATGGGGCACTTCCTTGGACTAACATGGATTTTGTTAAAAAAAAAAAAAAAGAAATTCTTGATTCATCTATTTTTTAGAAAGCAGCAGTCTAGCTATAGAATGTAATCCTGAAGACTAATTATCCTGGTATAATCTATTTTAAATATGCTTCAAACATCATATTTTCCCTTTTTATATGACTTGTATGTAGCCATTAGAATTTCATGATTTGTTCTGAAAACATTAGATTAATTTAGATTCTATAAAGCAATTACAGATAGCAAAGGGATTAACAATTTACAAGACCCCTCCCTGTCCACTTCCTCGCCCCACATACAAACACACACACCAAAGGATAATTACATGCCAGATAATTTAGCTGACTGTGATGATTCAACTCAAGAGTCCTACTTCTTAAGTCTGCATAGACCCAGACCTTTTCCCTGGTGCTTAAACTGCAAGCTGGCATGCAAATACTTGCTTCTCAGTGACTGAGGTCTATGCTGCTTTGGGCCAAAATTGATTGCTGAAGTTACATGACTGAAATGCCTCAGGTAAAAAATTCAGTCAAAAGAAAAACATTAAGTAGACAGCTATGTAAAGTATGCTGCCTGACAGCTATTAATGCTCCCAGGATGGGAGAGCTTCAGCAAAAAAAGGTCAGTGGAATTAACACTCAATTACTTCTTGAATATGAAAGGAGGACCAATGTGGATTTCCCTGAAACTTAGGCCAGCACAAGGATAAACTGCCAATTCTGCGTGAATCCATACTTCATTGTTTTCTCTCTAGAAGTGTCCAGTAACTTAAGATGCCATAATCCACCATCAACAATATCCCCTCTCTCCATTTGTCTTCCCGATGAATTGTGTCATTATCTCAGTAGCAAAACATTTAACAAGTTAAGAAATATCTTAGGAGCCTTTAGTAGTATAAAACACACACACACACACACACACACACACACACACACACACACACACACAAGCTGCTTTACTTAAAAAAAAAAAAGCAAAAAACATAAACAAAAAACTAGAGGTTGGTGTCATTTTGTTTTCTTTCTTGTTAGATGACTATCTTTCTCTTTCCCCCCAAAGATCCTACAGTAAAATCAATTAAAATTAGTTGGATCTTCCTTTCCCTCCATTCTTCCGTATTTATGAATGACAGTTATTGATCTTATAGGATTTAGAGCTGGATCAAAATCATTTTATAGTTATGGAATTTAAGGTTGGTGAAAATTAGACTCTTTGGCCAGTGTAACACCACTAGAACGTGTCTGAGTCAGAATGTGAATTCAGCTCTTCCTAGCTCCTTCTCCAGCCCTCTCCCCAATGCCAAACCTACGAACTGTTGTTCTGAAATTTGCTTCGTATTATTTATGGTACTTGGAACATAGAAAATGCTCAGGAAGTGCTTCCTGGGTGGAATTGTTTGTTGAATCAGTTTTTTACTATCTCCAGCGAAATCATCAGTCTTTGCCTGTTGAAATCCTTCCTACCCTTTGAAGCCTTGGTAATCAATACTTGCTCCAAGAATCTTTCCTTATGGCCCAAATCAATTTTTTTTTCTCCCTCTTTGGAGTTATCAGGTTTTGTTTCTGTTTTTAAATTTGTGCTTCTTCTCTGAATTTACAGTATGGAAAGTGCTAGTGGGACTACATATTTGTCAATTTCGTTTATATTTCAGTTTGTATAATGACTAGTTTTATATATTTTTTCTAATAATAATAACAGTAGCTAGTATTTCTATAGTCCTTTTAAGGATTGCAAAGTGGGTTGCATAGGGTAATTTATTTAATCTTTACAACCAATTCTTGAAGCATGTGCTATTATTTTTCTCATTTTACTGATGAAGTGACTGAGACTCAGAGAATCTAAGTGATTTGTATAGGGTTACACAGTGGTCAAGTATCTGAGGTAGGATTTGAATTCAGATTTTTTGACTCCAACTCTAGCTGTCTCTGTCATACTGGATCTTTGATGGTGTGGGCATGACATTCATTTTTAGATAATTCTCACAAACTGACAGTATCTTGGACATAGTAGATAGTTAATAGTTTTTGCATTTGTTGAAGTTCTGTAAAAATGAATGACAACCATATAAAGTCTAGATCTCATTAACTGAATTGAAATCTATGTATTCTTTTGTTGGCTGACTCAATTATTGTTTGGAATTGGTGATCTTTTGCATGGGGAGGTTGGGAAAAATTTTTGTCAGGTAGTTTTTTTAATGCTATAATGTGATTTGACTTGTATATGTTTCAGTAGTTAATTATATTTGGCCAGAAAATGCAAACAAGGACTAATTAACCAAGGATGATGGAATAAGAGAGGGGGCTATACAGGGACTGGGCCAAGTGAAACAACTCAAGCTAGGTGGAAATCTGATATGATTTTGTGAAGGAGTTGGGATTGAGGAGCATTTGGTTTTGGGGAGTATATCCTGGGCAAGCCTAAGGAAATGAAGTGAGGGTACTTATGTACAGGGTAGTCAGAAGACTTGGTTAGTTTCTGTTTGGCTGCTTAATCTAGGGTGGAAGGTGCCACCTAGAAGTGAGCCTTATAGGCAATGATTAGAAGTTTAAATTTGTCATGAGATGCCATCAGAGCTGACCTGTGATCAATTTCCCTTTCCCAGAATATTTGGGAGGGACCCCAGTCCCTCTTTCAACTTATACCAGTACAGGAATCACCTTTATAATACTCCTTATAAGTGGCCACCCGGCCTCCACTCAAAGACACTCAGTAATGAGACCCTCATGAACTCCTTAGAGAGTCCATTCCACTTTTGAAAAGCTCTGATTTCATTGAGAGTCTAAATCTGTGTCTGCAACTTCCACACATGGATCCTGTCCTACGGAGCCAAGCAAAGCAAGTCTTGTCCCTCTTGATAAGAATATTTGAAAACAGCTATCATAGCCCACTAAATCTTTTCCAAGTCAAATGTCTGAGTTTCTTTCGACAGCTCTTTCTTAGGAGTGGTTTCAATTTCTCTCACTGCTCTGCTTTGGATGCGTTCTAGTCTAGGGGTGGGGAGCCTGCGACCTCAGGGCCCACGTGTGCATCATCTAGTGCATCAGGGTCCACCAGCCTAGAGCAAAATTTCTCAGTATTCTAGGTCTCTAGCTCTGTTAATAACCCGTAACTCTGAAGGGAATGTTCCTTCAATTAAGAGGAAAACAATCATTTTTACTGTAGATTCTTCTTCTTTTCAAAGCTTGGCATTCTAGACTTCATGGTCTTGTGTCTGAAGTTTCTAAATCAGGTGGTAAGTGAGAAGGATGAGACTGAGGGTGGGAGTTGAGAGTATTGGAG